>NC_064868.1:113826031-114128218 GCF_024139225.1 Suncus etruscus
GATTTTGTTTGAAGAGGAGAAAAGTAATAAACTGGGGTAAAAGTCTAATACGCCGAAAATAAGCGGAATTCTAGAGACTCTCGTCATCGGTTTGAGAGACGAAGGAGAAAAAGGTGAAAAACTCCACCACTACTATGCTTATTTTGTATAGCAAAATGTGCTAAAAACTTCTTTGAAGGACACAGTCCTTCATGACTAATTGTCATGCTGTATGACCTTTATTGTTATGCTGTATGACAATAAAGACCCTTTTTCTTTCCATCACAGTATAGTTATTTCTATTTTTTCTTCTTGTCTCACTGCACTAGCTAGAATATTTAGTTCAATGTTGAAGAACAGTAAGAAGACCTATTTCCTTTATTCTTAATCTTTGATGAAATACATACAAATCCTTAGAAATAAATATAATGAATAGTAATTAGAATTTAACTTAAGTAATTGCGTCATGTTGAAGAAGTTTCCTTTCTATTCAAACTTTTGTAAAAACATTTATATTAATAAATATAAACTTTTTAATTAATTTGAACCTCAAATACTAATATTATTTTATCTGTTAATATCTTAAAATACACTAACTAGATGTCAAACCAAGTTGATATTGCTAGACTATAAATTTTTTAGATTATGATATTTTATTTATTTCTATGATTTAGTGGGAGCCACAGTGATTGATAGTACAGCAGGTAGGCGTTTGCCTTGCACAAAGCCAACCCAGATTCTATTCCCAGCATCACATATGATCCCTGAGCTTCACCCGAGCAGAGCAAAGAATAAGTTTTGAACATGAATGTGTCCCCAAAAGACCAGTATAAATTAGTGCTATTTATGAAAAATGTACATATTTAAAATCTATAGTCATGAGCAGGGGTGGCGAAGAGGATTTTTACCCTCACTCAAAATGGCAAAATGCAATATGTGTTTAATATATTATTGTTAAAATTGTATGCTTTTGTGTCAGTGTTTGTGTGTTTTGGCAGGTCACTGCATGGTGTGGCTCTCTGACTTTCACAGTTTAAAATTTTGACTCTTTTTGTCAAACTAGACATGAGGATTATTAATATATGGATATGTACTCTTTTCTAGTTTGTTAATAGAAACATCCTGAAATCATGAAATGATTTCAGAAATATTTTTCCTCTAAGATATACTGGAAGATTGTTCACAGAATTGGAATTTTGTTTTTCTTAAATACCTATGGCATTCACCAGTGATGCATAAGGGTTTAACTAAAAGTTAGACTGGATATGCAAAGTCACTTACTAAATAGTCTATATTTCAAGTGTGTTAATGATAAATTTTAATTAAAGAGTATAATGGAATATCATGAAACATTTAAGTGTACTTCTGCATTCTATTTATGATAATTTCATACTGATATAAAGCCAGTATAACTATACATTGCTCTACCTTACAAATTGTTCTAATTAGAATTTTTGAGGTTCTGAACCCCCCCCCGGGACCCCAAGCGCAGGCGAGAGCGGTTTGGGTGAGTCCCCTTTCCCCTCACGTGCGCGCCTAGTCTGGCAAACCACCCCCCCCCGGGACCCCGAGCACAGGCAAGAGCGGTTTGGGTGAGTCCCCTTTCTTCTCACGTGCATGCCTAGTCCAGCAAACCCCCCCCAGGACCCCGAGCACAGGCAGAGCGGACCGGGTGAGTCCCTTTCCCCAGGTGGGTGCCTAGACCGGCAAGTTGAGCAACCCGCTCCACTCCGGGACCCCAAGCCAGAGTGAAAGGTAGGAGGGACAAGGAGAACCCTGCGCTGCTGGGGCAGACTAGGACCAATAGACGGGGGAGATAGGGCCAGCCACCTGAACCCTTGGGTGACCTAGAGCAGTCCACCCCCTGAGCCCTGGAACTGACCTGGGACACCCAAGGGCTGAGGGCAGAGCCTGCAGGGTTTGGCTGAGGGAACTCTTTCAAATGAGGCTTGGAGGGGGCGGAGCTCCATTGACTCTCAGAGAGGAGGGAGGATTGAGAGCTAGGCTCAACAGCGCCAGCAACCATTGTGGCCAGGAGCGGAACTGCACCGCTGACAGAAATAAGGAGCAGAAAACTGACAATACCCACTGCAGGAAGGCTGACCTCTAGGTAGCAAAGGGGAGGAGAAAGAGCTAGGTTCAACAAGCTCACCCAACAGCCCCCTCTAGAACCATCTTCAGGAAGGGGACGCATCTCCACATCACAGGGGACCAAAGCAGGCCGAAATTAGAAGCCACAGCATTCCAAAGCACACCATTAAATAAAAGAAATATGCATAAATCAAGGAGATCCCTAATATCTGGAGACACCGTGACAAACCCTAGCAAGTTTCCAAGTCCACCAAAACGCACAGATCCATGGGAAGAAGACCTAAAAGCAGCCATGAGGAAGGAAATGTAAGAATTAATAAAAGAAATAAAAGAAACCCTAGCTACCGAGTATAAGAAATCCATGGATGAACGAATCAGCCAAATTAAAGAAGAAATGTCAAAGAACATGAGAGATTCCATACAAAAAGAAGTGAAGGAATTAAAAGACAAAGTAACAAGCATTACAAGCAAAAACACAGAGTTGGAGAAGCACATTGAAGAACTCGAGGAAAACTGCAAACAAGAAATGATCAAGAAACCAACAAAGAAATAAAAGGCAAAGCACTGGAAGGAAAAATCCAATATCTAATGAACAAGGACAAAAGAAATAATATAAGAATTGTGGGTATACCGGTAGGGGAGGAAATAGGGAAAGGGGAAGAACAGGCAGTCAGGGAGATAATAACAGAGAACTTCCCCACCCTCTGGAAAGAAACTTCAGGGCAAATCCAGGAAGTCAAGAGAGTCCCTAATAAAATAGACGCTAATAAACAAACACCAAGACATATAATAATCCAAATGGCAAAAAAAAGAGAAAGAGGAAGTCCTTAAAGCAATAAGGGAGGAAAAAAACCTCAAGTACAAAGGAAAGGACATAAGAATCAAACCAGATCTCCCATTTGAAATAATTCAAGCAACAAGATAGTGGAATGACATATTTAAACGACTGAATGAAAGAAATTTCCAACCCAGGGTCCAATACCCAGCAAAACTATCATTCATTTGGGAGGGCAGACTAAAAACTTTCTCAAACATGAACGAACTTGAACTATTTGTGCAAACTAAGCCGATTGTAAACGACTTACTCAGAGACGAATTACACAATTCAAAGCACTGATTGTAACAACAACCACTCCACACAATACAACTGCACAACAGTACTCTCTTTCAATTATTTTCCTAAATGTTAACGGACTAAACTCTCCAATTAAAAGGCACATAGTAGAGAATTGGGTTAGGAAAAATAAACCGGACTTCTGCTGTCTGCAAGAAACACACCTACAACTACAGGATAAGCACTGGCTTAGAATAAAAGGATGGAAAGTAATTATACAGGCCAATGAAAAACAAAAAGAGTAGGGACAGCCATTCTAGTATCAGACCAAATTGCATTCAACCTCAAGAAAGTGATCAAAGACAAAGAGGGCCACTACCTACTGATCAGGGGAACATTAGATCAAGAAGTACTAACCCTGGTCAATATCTATGCACCTAATGTAAAGCCAGCAAAATATGTGAGCCAACTGCTGGCAAACCTGGAGACACACATGAAGGGAAATGTGATAATAGTAGGGGACCTCAATACTCGACTATCAACAATGGACAGATCCACCAAACAGAAAAATAGCAAAGCAATAAGAGCCCTAAATGAAAAATTAGAAGATATAGGACTAATAGACTTATATAGAGCCCTCCACCCCCAGAAAGCAGAATACACATTCTTCTCAAGCCCACATGGATCCTTTTCAAGAATAGACCATGTCTTAGGATACAAAGCCAACCTATATAAGACCACAAATGTAAGGATCATTAGAAGTACTCTATCAGATCAGTATGCATTAGAGGTCAAAATTGACTTCAATAAGAAACAATGGAGAAAAAAATACCTGGAGATTAAACAACATGCTGCTCAACAACAGCTGGATCAAAGAACAACTCAAGGAAGAAATAAAAAGATTCCTTGAGACAAATGATAATGTGGAGACAACTTGTCAAAATTTGTGGGACACAGCAAAAGCAGTAATTAGGGGGAAACTCATAGCAATACAGGCCTATGTTAAGAAACACGAAAACAACAAAATCAACAGTTTAAACGATCACCTCAAAGAATTGGAACAGCAGCAGCAGAGAAATCCAACCACGACGAGAAGGCAAGAAATAATAAAAACCAGAGCAGAAATAAACAACATAGAAACTAAGAAAACAATACAAAAAATCAATGAGACCAGGAGTTGGTTTTCGAAAAAATAAACAAGATAGACAAAACACTGGCAAAAAACACCAAAAAAAAAAGAGGGAAAACACCCAAATCAGTAGGATCACAAATGAAAGGGGAGAGATTACAACAGAACCCCAAGAAATAAAACATATCATGAGATCATATTATGAACAACTATACTCAATTAGGCTAGAGAACCCAGCAGAAATCGACAGATTCCTAGAAAAATACCATCTTCCAGGACTGGAAAAGGAAGAACTAGAAAATTTAAATAGACCAATCACCTCAGAGGAAATTGAAGATGTAATTAAGAAACTCCCTAAGAACAAAAGTCCAGGCCCAGATGGATTTTCAGGTGAATTCTACCAAACATTTCGAGAAGACCTACTACCACTTTTCCATAGGCTCTTCCAAACCATAGAGAAAACAGGAATTCACCCCAATTCATTTTATGAGGCAATTATCACACTCATTCCCAAAGATGGCAAAGACACCACCAAGAAAGAAAACTACAGACCAATCTCACTAATGAACATAGATGCAAAGATACTCAACAAAATCTTAGCAAACCGAATCCAGCACTTCATCAAAAAGATCATACATCATGTCCAAGTGGGATTTATACCAGGAATGCAAGGTTGGTTCAACATACGCAAATCAATCAACATTATGCATCACATCAACAAAAAAGACAAAAAATACCTGATCATATCAATCGATGCAGAGAAGGCGTTTGACAAAATCCAACACCCTTTCATGTTAAAGACACTCAGCAAAACAGGGTTAGAAGGAACCTTCCTCAAGATAGTTACAGCTATCTATGAAAAACTGACAGCCAACATTATACTTAACGGCGAGAAACTAGAAGCATTCCCACTAAGATCAGGAACCAGGCAAGGCTGTCCAGTCTCTCCACTTTTATTCAATATAACCTTAGAAGTCCTAGCAATAGCAATCCGACAAGAGAAGGGAATCAAAGGAATCCAAATTTGGAAAGAGGAACACAAACTATCTCTATTTGCAGATAATATGATGATATATATCAAAAACCCTAAAGAGTCCACAGTAAAACTCCTAGAAATAATTAACCAATAGAGCAAAGAGGCTGGATACAAAGTCAATACACAAAAGACAGTAGCGTTTCTATATACAAACAATGAAGTTGAGGAGAGAGAGATTAAAAATACAATTCCATTTAAAATAGTATCAAAAATATCAGGTACCTAGGAATCAACCTTACAAGGGAAGTGAAAGACATATACCAGGGGAACTTCACAGCACTTCAGAAAGAATTGAAGAGGATCTAAATAAATGGAAGAATATCCCATGCTCATGGATAGGTAGAATTAACATAGTCAAAATGACTATCCTACCCAAACTACTATATAGATTTAATGCAATCCCTATCCAAATTCAAACACCATTCTTTAAGAAATAAAACAATCAATCATAAAATTCATCTGGAATAACAAAAAACCCAGAATAGCCAAACACATATTGAAAAACAAGAAGCTGGGTGGCATCTACTTACCTAACTTGAAAATATACTATAAAGCCATAGTAATCAAAACAGCATGGTACTGGAACAGAGACAGGATCTCAGACCAGTGGGTCAGAACAGAATTCCCAGACATAAACCCCCAGATAAACAGACAACTAATATTTGATAAAAGAGGCAGGAACTTGAAATGGAACAAAGATTGCCTATTCATCAAATGGTGTTGGTACAACTGGAAAACCACATGTATGAAAGTGAAAATTGACCCATACCTCACTCCTTATACAAAAGTCAACTCAAAATGGATCAAAGACCTTGAAATCAGACCCGAATATATAAAGTTTATCGAGAACAAAATAGGCAGAACACTCGACAACATATATATCAAAAGGGTGTTCGAGAATGGAGCACCAATGGCAAGAATTTTAGCATCAAACATAAACAAATGGGACTACATCAAACTAAAAAGCTTCTGCATGGTGAAAGAAACCTTACTTAGTGAAAGAATACAGTTAACAGAATAGGAAAAATCTTTTCACTCGACATATCAGATAAAGGGCTGATATCTAGAACATAGAAAGCACTCAGAAAGCTGAGCGCCCCAAAACCAAATAAAGCCATAAAAATGGGGAGATGAAATGAATAGACACTTCTCTGAGGAAGACAGAAGTATTGACAACAAACACATGAAAACATGCTCACCTTCACTCATCATCAGAGAGATCCAAATCAAGACAACAATGAGAGACCACCTTACACCAGTAAGGATGGCTCACATAAAAAATAATGGGAACAATCTCTGTTGGCAGGGATGCGGTATGAAAGGAGCTTTCATCCACTGCTGGTGGGAATGCCCCCTAGTCCAACACCTATGGAGAACAGTCTAGAGGGTGCTCAAAGAACTCAGAATTGAGCTGCCATTTGACCAAGCATTTGCTCATCTAGGTATATACCCCCATGTTGGAAGGACATTCATTCCAAAATATGTGTGCACCCCACTATTTATCGCAGCACTCAGTATAATAGCCAAGTCTTGGAACCAACCTCGATGTCCAACAACAGATGAATGGATCATTAAGATGTGGTATCTATACACAATGGAATATTTCATGGCAGTCAGAAATGATACAATCACAGACTTTGCAGCAACGTGGATGGGCCTAGAACATGTTATGTTAAACAAAGTAAGTCAGAAGACAAAAGATAAACACAAAATGATAGCACTAATCTGAAGCACCTAGAACATACATCTTATACACAAATAGCACTCAACAATCAAATAATAGGGTTTAACAGGGTAGAAACTCTAAACACTGTAATAGTCTACATATACTCAAGAGCAGTGCCCAACATACATGAAAAAGGAACAAGGCAAACTCTTGAATGCATTATACCACAAAGAAAACAGCAGTACCAGAAACAGCAGCATAGAGAAAACAGGTATGTAATCAGCCTTCTATGACAAAGGCCCACATTAATCCCTAGGAGATCGTGTACAGGATCACAGGTAAAGAATACCAATGGAAACATCCTATAACATCCTATAACATCATGTTTTAATGCCTTATCTTACTATATTTAAAATAATCTCTCAGCTTTTCTGTCCACAGGCATTCTTGGATACAAAGGGTGGACAAACCAAGATGGCAGCTCATGATACCACATGAGAAACCTTACCTAGCTGGCACTACGAGATGGTCTCGAGAAAACTCTTTAACATACACTTTATTTCAAGGTTATACCTTCTTTTAGGAATTGAAGCACATGGCCAGTCAGACCACCGAAGCAGTAACTGTGACATACAGACTTAATCTTCAGACTCTACTCATCGAACACATTCAAGCAAACTAACATTCCCTTACTATTCTCTCCTCTCTTCTCACTACTTTCTTTTTTATCATTTCTTTTCTACTCCTCTCTCTACTTTTTCTCTTTTCTCTTTTCCCTTTCTTTCTAGTGTATTTTCTCTCTTCTTTGTTCCTAACCCTACCATATAACTTCCCCTTTCCCCCCTTTGGAAATCCAACTACCCCCTCACCCCTCATTCCCATCCAGACTTCTCATTGTATTAAAACTCTTTACCCTCAGTCCTTAATCTATTAGGCATCAAGATTGACCTCCTACCACAATGAACCATTACCCAGTACCCAAACGAAGAGACACCCAGTCAAACCCACACTTCATCTCCTGCAAGAAAAGGCAGCTAACTCCCCTGCAGAACCATGCTGTGTGGCCCCCCCTACCATCTTCCTCTAATGTGGACTGTTACTTGAAACCGGACTTAGTTCCAAAAGTAGTCCCAATACAAGAACTCCTCCAAGACCTCCCTACCGCAAATCTTTTGCCAAGCTGAAGAAGGTCAGGGAGTGGGTGGAAAGGTCCCTGGGAACCCACACACTACATGAAAAACCCAAAAGACAATGGGAAAACATGTACTCCCAACATAAACATAAGACCTGTATTACAACTCCTCTTTACCTGCCTTTCCCCAAATGTAAGGTAGTCTTCTGCATCACATTGGTCCTTTAAATACTTCGTTAATTCATTTTTATTTTTTACTGTTTTTGTTTTCGTTGTTGTTGTTGTTGGTTTTGTTTTGTTCTATTTCATTTTATTTTTTTCGGGTTGTTCTCTTTTTTTTTTTTTTGTGGTTTTTGGGTCACACCCGGCAGTGCTCCGGGGTTATTCCTGGCTCCAGGCTCAGAAATTGCTCCTGGCAGGCACGGGGGACCATATGGGGCGCCGGGATTCGAACCGATGACCTCCTGCATGAAGGGCAAACGCCTTACTTCCATGCTATCTCTCCGGCCCCATTTTTTAATTGTCTGTTCTACATATACATATGTGAGCACATACATTTTTAATCCTATTTTTTAAAATATTTTTTGAGTATGTGAACTGTTTCTGTTTTCCTCTCTGTCCACCCCCAAATACACCAACAATATAAAGTAGCACCATTTCTCTCTGCAAAGGCACACTAATATAAGGGGAAATCTTACACATAAAAAAGAGCTCTTATCTACTAGAGATAGGAACTCATAGTTGTTTACAATACAGGGATAACTCCTACCTTGAAAATATGTCATGTGGAATCAACTTATACCTCAGGAGATTAGATCCCATCCATCCAGTCTTGAACCCTGGATCCCAGTCACAGAAACGGCACAGTTCTTCACAACAGCAGCAGGAAACAAACCCCATCTGGGACAACCTTAATACTACTGGAACACCGAGTGCCAGCTCTAGTACGATATCATGACAACTAGGAAAATGGGAACAACATGAACTAAGAAGAGGTTATCCTACCTTACCAGCCATCGATAAGTCAAAATCAGAAGACTTGTCACCGGTTGGTAGGTCCAAAAACCAAGATCGCAATTTACAGATGACTGGCTGCTAGAACCATGACCAGACTGTATATATCTTGGGACCAATAAAAAAGCCCTAGTCTAGGGTTTGAACTACGACCTGCACAACAACCATGATCCCAGTTCCAAAGGTCTGGCAGAGACAACTGTAACGGAATGGGGCTTCTGGAAACACAAGGAAAGGCGTTATCCTAGCTGCCATCCCAGGTTTAGTGCCAAGACCAAGACCACCAACCACAGAGGATGGATTAAAATGACACTGAGGGAACGAAACTTCTAGAATCACAAAGACTGACTTCATCATATGTCCCATCCCTGGAACTGTGCAGATACTGAGATCGATAGATACAGAGGTCTGATTGTATCATCTAGGACGGAACAGAAGTCTTCCAAACAACACAAAAACACCACCGGGAGAGTAAAGGATCCTGAACAGAGGCTATAGTTGATCCCGTAACAATATACTCCAAGGGCGGAGAAACCCCATATCTCTTAGGCCAAGTGAATTCCTTTTGGAATGACCCCAATATTTACTGTGTCAGGGCAGGAGGGAAAGAAGAAAAACACAAAATATTGTTTATCTTTTTATATATATTATTTTTATCTTCATTTATTATCATTATTATTATATTTACCTATCTATTTTTGGTTGATTTCTTTGTTTTGGTGTGGTTATTGAAGCTCTTGCCCCTATTTACATTTTTTTCTTTTCTTTTCTTTTCTTTTCTTTCATTATATGCTCTGCCATGTTTCTTATCTCAAGACCGTGGCTGTTTTGTTGTTGTTGTTGTTGTTGTTGTTCTTGTTGTTTATGTGGTGCTTAGCGTTATTGTTGGAGTCCTCACTGGATATTTGACACTTTTTTTGTACTGGTGGAATTTTTCACCTTTTTCTCCTTCGTCTCTCTAACTGAGGATGAGACCCTCTAGAAGAATTCCACTTATTGTCTGTGTATTAGACCTTTACCCCAGTTTCCTACTACTCCCTTCTGCAAACAAAACCATGTAAATTGAACTAGCTATTCCTGCCCCCCAGTTAGAGGGGGAAATAAGGAAGGCACCAGGACCAAACAGGTGCAAGACTACTAAGTATTAGGCTAGATACAAAGGGAACAACATATTCTGGCAGCCCTAGGGGTGAGGGAAGAGCATATGGGAGGTAGGACAAAAACGGAGGTGTAGGGAGGACAAATTGGTGATGGAAATCCCCCCTGATTTTATGTAAATATGTACCTAAAATATTATTGTCAACAATATGTAAGCCACTATGATCAAAATAAAAATTAAATTAAAAAATTTTTGGAGGTTCTATATTTTTCTCCTTCACTTAGAGAAATAATTTTGTGCGTTAGTTAACCTTCCTAAGCGATATACTATAAGACTATATACTATACTCATATACATCAGTATGAGTCTTGAAAACCATCTGAGAAGGTATGCATGAAATAATTAGGAGGGTGTCAAAGGACTGTTCCCTTGATGTATTGAGGAATAAGGCTTCAACAAAGATAATTTGTGGAGATAATAATAGTAGAAATAGAAGTAGTATACTTTTTTGGTAAAAGTTTTCAATGAATTTCTATCAATTCTGAAGACAACTGAAACCTGTGGGATATATTGTTTTTATTGAATTAATGTAAACTAAGAAAAATTAGGGTGGAAGTTAATGAACTGAAACCCCCACAAAACTCAAAAAGATCAATAGAAGAGTTGATTCTCTGAAAAACAAGATCAATAAATCATTAACAAGACTCACACACAGAGAGAAAACTAACAAAGAAAATTAGAAATGAAAAGGGGAATGTCACTACAGATATTACAGAAATCTTTATGGCACAAAACAGAAGAATCTGGAAGAAATGGATAAATTATTAGACTCCTATAACCTCCCAAGATTGAACCTAGATAATTTGAAATATCTAAACAGAACTTGGGGAAATTGAAAGAGTAATAAAATGGCTTCCAAAAGAAAAAAAATCCAAGATGGATTCACTAGTGTATTCTTCAAACTTCTAAAGAGCATCTACTGCCAATTCTTTTCAGTGTCTTCCAGGAAATTGTAGAAAATGAAACAATTACTAATAGTTTCTATGAAGCTAACCTCACCTAGAAAACAAAAGTCAACCTAGACACTATGGAAAAAATCGAACTCCAGACCAATATTCTTTGTGTGTGTGTGTGTGGTTTTGGGGTCACACCTGGTAGTGCTCAGGGGTTATTCCTGGCTCCATGCTCAGAAATTGCTCCTGGCAGGCACGAGGGACCAAATGGGACACCGGAATTTGAACTGATGACCTTCTGCATGAAAGGCAAATGCCTTACCTCCATGCTATCTCTCCGACCCCCAATATTCTTGACAAACACAGATGCAAGGATCCTCAAGAAAACATTAGCAAATAGAATTCAATAATTCCTCAAGGAGGTCATATATCATGGACAAGTAAGATTCATTCCACATGTGCAAGGATTGTTAACATACTCAAGTTAATATAGTACACCATATCAACAAAAGAAAAAACCAATATTATATGATAGTGTTAGTAGATGCTGAGAAAGGATTTGACAAGGTCCAGCACCCATTTATAATAAAAAAATCTCAACAAGATAGGAATTGAAGGAAATTTTCTCCACACAGTCAAGGCCATTTACCTAAAGCACATAGCAACATTAAACTAAATGGAGATAAACTAAAAGCCTTTTCTCTAAGATCTGGCATGGGACAAGTAAACTCCCTCATGGAACACTATTCAACATAGTATTAGAAGTACTTCTTATAGCAAGAAATATATAGCAAGGCGAGAACAAGATATCAAGGGAATCCAGATAGAAAAAAAGAAACCAACTTCTCACTGTTTTCAGATGAAATGGTATTATATTTTAAAATCATAAAACTCTACCAAAAAGCTTCTAGAAACAATAGATTTGTAAAGAAGCAGGCTATAAAATTAATAGGCAAAAATCTCTGGTTTTCTATACACAAATAAAAAATAGAAGAAAGATTTTAACAAAAACAATCCCATTCACCATTATGATTAGAAAACTAAGTACCTCTGAGTCAATGTAACTAAAAAGGTGAAAGACCTATATAAAGAAAATTACAAAACACTACTTTAATGCATAAAAGAAGACACAAGTAAATAGACATGTATGCCCTACTCGATTGGGAGGAACACCATAATTAAAATGGCAATATTTCCCAAAGCTTTGTATAGATTTACTACAATCCCTATAAGAACACTTATGACATTCTTCAAAGAAGGGAATCAAACAATCTCAAAATTTGTTTAAAACAAAAATATACAGAATATCCAAAGTAACACATGAAAAAAATACATGAGAGGTATCACCCAAGTTAAAACTGTACTATAAAGCAGTAATCATTAAAACAGCATGGTATTGGAATAATTCCAGGCATGCAGATCAATGGAATAGTTTTGAATATTCTGAAACTGACCCCTGATATGATTAATTAATCTTTGATATAAGAGCAAGAAATACAAAATGGATCAAGAAAAGCGTCTTCAACATGTGTTATTGGAATATTGGTCAACTTCATGCAAAAATGGTGAACTCTTTTTAACATTATGCACAAAGGTCAAATCAAAATGGATTAAAGACCTTGAAATCAGACCTGAAACTCTAAAGTACATAGAGGAAAATGTAGGAAGAATACTTCATATCATTGATACCAAAGGCACCTTTAAAGATGAAATATCACTGGCCAAGCAAGTGGAAGCAAATATGTATGAATAGGAGTACATTAAAATAGAAACTTCTGCACTGCTAAGAAAGTGGTGACTAGGATACAAAGACTATCTATAGAATGAAATAAGCTATTATTCCGATACTCATCAGATAAGAGTTAATACTAAGATATACTAGGCATTGATAGAATTTAGAAGGAAAAATATCTTAACCAGTCCAAAAATGGGGAGAAGAATGAACAGACATTTCCTCAATAATGAAAAACAGATGGCCAAAGGCACAAGAATAAAACACTCCATATCATTAACAGATGTACATATTAATAGATAGATGTGAATCAAAATAATGTTATGCCATCTCCCACCCAGAGTCTGGCACACATCAGAAAGAATAGAAATATGAGCCAAAGTGGTAGCACAGTGGTAGAGCATTTGTCTTGCATGCAGCTGACCCAGGACACCAGTTTTGATCCCCGGCATCCCACATGGTCCCATTAGCCAGAAGCAGTTTCTGAGTGCAAAGCCAGAAGTAACTCCAGAGCACTGTCATGTGGCTAAAAACAAACAAAAATAATAGAAACAAACAATGTTTGTTTAAGATGTATGGAGAATGGGACTCTCATTCACTGCTTGTGGTAATGTATAGTATTTCAGCTTTTTTAAAACATTATGGTTATTTCAAAAAACTAGACATTGAGTTTCCAGCAATAACACTCACAGGGATATATACTAGAAACCCCAAAACACCATGCAGTAAAATCTCCTGTATTCCTATTTTCTTCACAGCACTATTTACAATATCCAGAATTTTGAAACAACACATGTGACCAAGAACTAAAAATGTTTAAAGAATCTGTGTTACCTCTGCTTTCACTTGTTTGGATAGTGATGAGAATACATTAAACAGAGAAACTTCTGCACTTCAAAGGAAACAGTGACTAAAAAGGGTAAAAAGGTCATCCATGTAATGGAAGAAACTATTCACATAACATCCATCAGATTAGGGGCTAATATCTAAGATATATAAGGTATTGGAAGAACTTAAGAAAAAATATCTAACCCCATCAAAAAATAGGGAGAAGAAATGAACAGAAATTTTCTCAAACAATAAATGTAGATGGACAAAAGACATGAAAAATTGCTCCACATCATTAATCATCAGGGAGATGCAAATCAAAACAATGAGATATCTCACACCAAAGAGACTGGCACACATCAAAAAGAACAAGAACAAGCACTGCTGATGTGGATGTGGGGAGAAAGGAAATCTCACAGAATATTGGTGGAAATTCCATCTAGTACAGCCCTTTTGGATATGGAGATTCTTTAAAAAAAACTGGACATTGATCTCCTGTATGGTTTGGCAATAACACCCCTAGTGATATACCCTAGGATCACAAAAACACAATAAAATAATGCCCTCTTCACTTCTATGTTAATTGCAGCACTATTTATAATAGCCAGAATCTGGAAACAACCCAGATGCCCAGCAACAGATAAGTGGATAAAGAAACTGTAGTATATCTATACAATGGAATACTATGCAGCTGCTACAAAAACCAAGTCACAGAATTTGCGTATAAATGGATGAACTTGGAGACTTGGAGATTATTATGTTAAGTAAAATAAGTCAGAGGCAGAGATAAGCACAGAGTAGTCTCACTCATATGTGGGATTTAAGAAAAATATAAAAGATAATAATAACACACAGAGACCTTTGAGCTGAAGGCTAGAAGAACCAGCCCAAGATCACAAGATTATCGCAAAGAGTGGTAAGTGCAGTTAGAGAAATAACTTCACTAACAGCTACCATGACAACAATAGAGAGAGAAATATACTGTCTGTTTTGAAAACAGGCAGGGTGTGTGTGTACAGGGAAATGAGGGGACAATGCTGGTGGAAAAGTTGCAGTGGTGAAGGGTTTGTGTGCATTGTATGGCTGAAACCTAATTACAAACATGTTTGTAGACATGGTGCTTAAATAAATAATTATTTTTAAAAAAAGAAACTGTGGGACCAGAGAGATAGCACAGCACTAGGGCGTTTGCCTTGCATGCAGCAGATCCAGTACAAAGAGTGGTTCGAGTCCCGGAATCCCATATGATCCCCCAAGCCTGCCGGGAGTGATTTCTAGGCCCAGAGCCAGGAGTAACCCCTGAGCACTGCTGGGTTTGACCCAAAAACCAAAAAAAAAAAAAAAAAAAAAAAAGAAGCTGTGGTATATCTATACAATGGAAACGATAAAGCTGTTAAGAAAAACAAAGTCATGAAATTTCTTTATTTATTGATGGACCTCAAGATTATTATGCTGAGTGAAATGAGTCAGAGGAAGAGGGATGGGCATAGAATAATCTCATTTATTTGTGGCATACAAGAAAATAAATAGTATAATGTAATAATATACAGAGACAATTTTGATGTGGGCCAGCAGAAACAATCCATGTCAGAAAGCTTGTGACAAAGAGCAGGCTTAGAATAAAAGATGGAAAGTAATTATTCAGGCCAATGGAAAACAAAAAAGAGCAGGGACAGCCATTCTTATATCAGACCAAAGTGCATTCAACCTCAA
This sequence comes from Suncus etruscus, assembly GCF_024139225.1. Classification (NCBI taxonomy): domain Eukaryota; kingdom Metazoa; phylum Chordata; class Mammalia; order Eulipotyphla; family Soricidae; genus Suncus; species Suncus etruscus. Next base: position 113,841,458 of record NC_064868.1, read on the forward strand.
GAAAGTGATCAGAGACAAAGAGGCTCACTACTTACTGATCAGGGGAACATTAGAGCAAGAGTATTAACCCTGCTCAATATCTATGTACCTAATGTAGAGCCAGCAAAATATGTAAAACAACTGCTTGCGAACCTAGAGAAACACATGAAAGAAAATGTGATAATAGTAGGGGACCTCAATATTCCACTATCACCACTGGACATATCCATAAAAAAGAAAAATAGCAAAGAAATAAGAGTTCTAAATGAAAAATTAGAAAATCTTGGGCTAATAGACTTCTATAGGACCCTCCACCACAGAAAGCAGAATACACATTCTTTTCAAGCCCACATGGAACCTTCTCCAGAATAGAACATGTCTTAGGATACAAAGCCAACCTATATAAGATCACAACTGTAAGGATCATTAGAAGCACCCTATCAGATCACTATACAACAGAGGTCAAAATTGACTTCAAGAAGATGCAATGGAGAAAAACTAACACCTGGAAATTAAACAACATGCTGCTCAACAACAGCTGAATCAAAGAGCAACTCAAAGAAGAAATAAAAAGATTCCTTGAGATAAATGATAATGAAGAGACAACTTGTCAAAATTAGTGGGACACAGCAAAATAAGAAATTAGGAAGACACTCATAGCAATACAGACCTATGTCAAGAAACAGGAAAGTGACAAAATCAACACTTTAAAGGATCACCTCAAGGAATTGGAACAACAGGAGCAGGGAAATCCAACAACCAGAAGGCAAGAAATAACAAAAATCAGAGCAGAAATAAACAACATAGAAACTAAGAAAACTATACAAAAAATCAATGAGACCTGGAGTTGGTTTTTCGAAAAAAATAAAGAAGATAGGACTGTGAAAAACTGTGAGTGCTGCCTGTGTGTGTCTGTCTACTGTCCTCTTGCATGAACCTCTTGGGAGTGGGCCGAAAAGAGGCTCCAGAAAACTGACTCTCCAAGAGGCCAATTCCAGGGCGGGACTACATAACATGAAAACCAGCTAGGCTTTGCAGAAGCCGGGTCCCCTGTTTGTGATGTCAGGCTGGGAAAATCCACAAAACTATGCCTGCCCAGTGGGGCCCGACTTTGAAAAACAGTGAGTTCTGCTTGTGTGTCTGTCTAGTATCCTGTTGCGTGAACCTCTTGGGAGTGGGCCAAAGGGGCTCCAGCAGAACACTTTGGCTCTGCTTCCCTACACAGCAGTGCACTCTTTCTAAGAAAAGAACACCATCGCAACAAGAAAAAAATCACACTAAGAACTGTGCTGGATCACAGAAGCAAGTATTTCTCTCCAGACTGTCTACTCTGCTGCGTGCTCGGGCCTAAGATTTGATCCTGTGTGAGACTTCATCCACGGAGGATTCCCCTCCCTTAGAGGCAAGGCGGCCCATCCAGAAAGGGCGGAGCCAGAGGAATGTCCTGCCTGCATCATATAGCCAATGAATACCACCACAACACGTAGAAAAACCCACATTACAAGTGTGACAATGGGGAAACACTGCAGGCCAGAATCAGACATAGAGAATGAAGATGACAATTCTGATGACCAGATAATGACCAACCCACTAATCAACCTCTCAGATAAGGACTTTAGACTAGCAATATGGAAGATCCTCAATGAACTCAAAGACACCATGGATCAAGTTGAAAAGAACACTAATAAGAACCAAGAAAATATGAAGACAGAAATCACAAAACTCCAAACTAAAATAACATGTCAACTAACAGGCAGAAAAAGTCAGTAAGCTAAGTGAATGACAAAATGGATAGGCTCTGGGACAGGGTATCAGAAGTTGAGAATAGACTTGGTGCTGTGGAAGATGAGACACAACAATACCATACAGCAGGAGAGATTGGAATAAAACGTAAAGCAAATGAACAGACAATGGAAAAATTAGTCAAAGAATGGGAAGAGATGAAAATAGAAGTCTATGATAAGATCAACAGAAGCAACTTAAGAATCATTGGAGTCCCAGAGACCCAGGAAGAAAATTTCCAGGAAGAATCAATGGTCAAACATCATTAAAGAGAAACTTCCAGAGCTAAAGTATATATGTGATCAAATCCTGCATGCTCAAAGAGTACCAACCAAAAGAAACCCCAGAAAAACCACCCCAGGACACATCCTAGTCACAATGACAAATCCCATAGAGACAGAATTCTGAAAACAGCAAGATCAAAAGGGGAAATTACATTCAAGCAAGCATCCTTGAGATTTACAGCAGACCTGTCACCAGAAACACTAAATGCCAGAAAGCAGTGGTGGGATATTGTGACATGACTGAATGAAATGAATGCTTTACCTAGAATACTGTACCCAGCAAAACTCACTTTCCAGTTTGACGGAAGAATACATGGTTTCACAGACAAAAAAACAGCTCAGAAACTTTACAGACTCAAAACCAGTCTTAAGAGAAAAACTGAAAGACCTAATTTAAGACAAGACTAACCAAAAGACACACCAAATTTCGATATAAAGATGGCATTAAATGCCAGGACAATTCTTTCTCTCAATGTCAATGGACTAAGTGCACCAGTTAAGAGACACAGAGTGGCTAAATGGATCAAAAAACTCAATCCAACCTTCTGCTGCCTATAAGAAACGCACCTGAACAAACATAGACTCATAGTCAGAACAAACATAGACTCAAAATAAAAGGCTGGAGAAAAATTATCCAAGCAAACAACACCCATAAAAAAGCTGGAGTGGCCATACTAATATCAGATAATGCAAACTTTATACTCAGGAAGGTTGTAAGGGACAAAGATGGACATATTATATTAATCAAGGGGTATGTAGAGCAGGAAGAAATAACTCTCCTAAACATATATGCACCGAATGAGGGGCCAGCAAAATATTTAATACAACTGTTGACAAATCTGAAAAATAATATCAATAATACACACAATAATTGTGGGGGACCTCAACACGGCTTTGTCAACACTGGATAGGTCAACCAGATTGAAACTCGACAAGAATATACTAGACCTGAGGAGAGAAATGGAAGAAAGAGGCCTAGTGGATATATATAGGACACTCCATCCCCAGAAACCTGGATACACATTCTTCTCCAATGTACATGGGACATTCTCCAGGATAGACTACATGCTGGCACTGAGTGGGAGAAACTATTCGCCCAATACCCATAAGATAAGGGGCTAATCTCCAAAATATGCAAGGCACTGACAGAAATTTACAAGGAAAAAAACATCTAATTCCATCAAAAATGGGGAAAAGGAATGGACAGACACTTTAACAAAGAAGAAATACAAATGGCCCAAAAACACATGAAAAAATGCTCCACATCACTAATCATCAGGGAGATGCAAATCAAAACGATGAGGTACCACCGCACACCACAGAGAATGTCACACATCACAAAGAATGAGAATAAACAGTGTTAGCGGGGATGTAGAGAGAAAGGAACTCTTATCCACTGCTGGTGGGAATGCTGTCTAATTCAACCTTTATGGAAAGTGATGTGGAGATTCCTCTAAAAACTGGAAATCGAGCTCCCATATGATCCAGCTATACCACTCCTTGGAATATACCCCAGGAACACTAAAATACAATACAAAAACCCCTTACTTACACCTATATTCATTGCAGCTCTATTTACCATTGCAAGACAATGGAAACAACCAAGATGCCCTTCAACAGATGAATGGCTAAAGAAACTGTTGTATATATACACAATGAAATATTATTCAGCTGTCAGGAGAGATGAAGTCATGAATTTTTCCTATACATGGATGTACACTGAATCTATTATGCTGAGTGAAATAAGTCAGAGAGAGAGTGAAAATGCAGAATGGTCTCACTCATCTATGGGTTTTAAGAAAAATGAAAGACATTCTTGCAATAATAATTTTCAGACATAAAGGAGAAAAGAGCTGGAAGTTCCAGCTCACCTCAGGAAGCTCACCACAAAGAGTGATGAGTTTAGTTAGACAAATAACTACATTTTGAACTTTCCTAATAATGAGAATGTATGAGGGAAATGGAGAGCCTATTTAGAGTACAGGCGGGGGTCGGGTGGGGAGGAGGGAGACTTGGCACATTGGTGATGGGAATGTTGCACTGGTGATGGGTGGTGTTCTTTACATGACTGAAACCCAAACATAATCATGTATGTAATCAAGGTGTTTAAATAAAATAAAATAAAAAAAGAAGATAGATAAATCACTGGCAAAACTCACCAAAAACAGGAAAACACCCAAATCAGTAGGATCACAAATGAAAGGGGAGGGATTACCACAGAACCCCAAGAAATACAACGTACCATGTAATCATATTATGAACAACTATACTCAGTTAACCTAGAAAACCCTGTAGAAATGGGCAGATTCCTGGAGAAATACCATCTTCCGAGGCTGGAAAAGGAAGATCTAGAAAGCCTAAACAGACCAAACACCTCAGAGGAAATTGAAGATGTAATTAAAAAACTCCCTAAAAGAGCAAGTGTTACAGAAATCTGAACACCACAACAACGATGGATAGGAACCTCTAGAACCTAGAGACTCTATCCTAGACCCTGACTTATAACCTGCACAAATACCAAGATCGCTAGCTACAGTGGATTGATATTCTCACACACACAACCCAGAGAAAACTTTCCTGGCATCACAAAAAAGCCTTTGCGATGGGGTAATGAGTATATATGGAGCCAGGAGTTGATCCCATGATGGTATGCTTCAAGGATGGAGAAACCCTGAATGTCTTAGGCCACAGGAAATCCCTTTTTTCCCCAATGCTTATTGTGCCTATGCAAAAAAAAAAAAAAAAAAAAAACAGTGAGGGGAATGCCAAATCTTACCACTCCTACCCTACCAGTTCATTTTTTCTTGTTTTGTTTTGACTTGTTAGTTTTTGACTTTATTTTCCTTCTCTTTGTTTTCCACTTTTCTCTTTCTGTTTTACACTTGTGGTTATTATTTAGAGATTTATTTTTATTTTTATTTGCTGGGTCCATTTTTTCTTTTTTCTTCCATTTTTTTTCTTTTATCCTTTCTTATTTTGGTAGTTGTCACCAAATTTTTCCCCTTCTTTTATTATTCTTTTTATCTCCAAGGACAGTGGAATGTATGCTCAATCTACAACAAACTGTAAAGTGGAGACCAGTAGCACTGGAATACTGGGGGGTAGAGGAAGGAGATGTGGGATGCATGCTGGGAAGAGGGGTGGAGAGAGGACAGCACTGGTGGTGGGAATGCCCCTCATTTATTGTCACTATGTACCATAAATGATTCAGTGAAAATTCAGAAGAAAATTCCAGGCCCAGTTTGATTTACAGGTTAATTCTATCAAAAATTTGAGACTTACTACCACTTTTCCATAGGCTCTTCCAAATCATTGGAAAAACAGGAATCCTTCCAACTCCTTTTATGAGGCTAATATCACACTCATTCCCAATGATGGCAGAGACAGCAACAAGAAAGAAAACTACAGACCAATCTCACTAATGAACATAGATGCAAAGATATTCAACAAAATCTAGCAAACCGAATCCAGCACTTTATCAAAAAGATAATACATCATAACCAAGTGGGTTTTATACCAGGAATGCAAAGTTGGTTCAGCATACGCAAATCAATCAACATTATACATCACATCACATCAACAACAAGAAAGACAAAAACCACATAATCATATCAATTGATGCAGAGATGGTGTTTGACAAAGTCCAACACCCTTTCATGTTGAAGACACTCAGCAAAATAGGATTAGAAGGAACCTTCCTCAAGATAGTTACAGCTATCTATGAAAAGCCCACAGCCAACATCATCCTTAATGGCGAAAAACTAGAAGCATTTCCACTAAGGTCAGGAACTAGGCAAGACTGTCCACTCTCTCAAATCGTATTCAATATAACCTTAGAAGTCCTAGCAATAGCAATCCGACAAGAGACGGGCATCAATGGAATTCAAATTGGGAAAAAGGAACTCAAACTATCTCTATATGCAGATGATATGATGATATATATTGAAAACACTAAAGAGTCCACTGTAAACCTCCTAGAAACAATTAACCAATACAGGAAAGAGGCTGGATACAAAGTCAATACACAAAATACAGTAGCTGTTCTACATACAAATAACAAAGTTGAATAGAGAAAAATTAAAAATATAATTCCATTTAAAATAGTATCAAATAATATCAGGTACCTAGGAATAAACCTTACAAGGGAAGTGAAGGACCAATACCATAGAAACTTCAAAACACTTCAGAAAAATTTTGAAGAGGATCTAAAGAATGGAAGAACATCCCATACTCATGGGTAAGTAGAATTAACATACTCAAAATGACTATCCTACCCAAACTACTTCATATATTTAATGCAATCCCTATCCAAATTTAGACATCATTCTTTAAAGAATTAGAACAATCAATCACAAAATTCATCAGAAACCACAAAAGATCCAGGATAGCCAAACACTTACTGAAAAACAAGAAGCTGGGTGGCATCTCCTTATCTAACCTGAAACTATACTATAAAGCCATAGTGATCAAAACAGCATGGTGGTAGAACAAAGACAGGACCTCAGACCAGTGGATCAGAACAGAATTCCCAGACATAAACCCCCAGATACATAGCCAACTAATATTTGACAAAAGAGGCAAGAACTTGAAATGGAACAAAGAAAGTCTATTCAGCAAATGGTGTTGGTAAAACTGGAAAACCACATGTATGAAAGTGAAAATTTACCCATACCTCACTCCTTATACAAAAGTCAACTCAAATTGTATCAATGACCTTGAAATCGGACCTGAATCTATAAAGTTTATTGAGAATAAAATAAGCAGAACACTCGAAGACCTATATATCAAAATGGTCTTCAAGGATGGAGCACCAATGGCAAGAACTTTAGCATCAAACATAAACAAATGAGACTACATCAAACTAAAAAGTTTCTGCATGGCAAAAGAAACCCCACTTAACACAAGAAGACAGTCAAAAGAAAGGGAAAAATCTTTATGCTCAACACATCAGATAAAGGGCTGATATCTAGAACATACAAAGCACTTAGAAAGCTGAGCCATCAAAACCAAATAAAGCCATAAAAATGGGAAGATGTAATGAATAGAGAATTCTCTGAAGAAGACAGAAGGATGGCCAACAAACACATGAAAACATGCTCACCTTCACTCATCATCAGGGAGATCCAAATCAAGACAACAATGAGATACCAACTTACACCAGTGAGGATGGCTCACATCAAAAATAATGGGAACAATCTCTGTTGGCAGGGATGCGGTATGAAAGGAACTCTCATCCACTGCTGGTAGGAATGCCCCCTAGTCTAATACCTATAGAAAACAGTCTGGAGAGTGCTCAAAGAACTCAGAATTGAGCTGCCATTTGACCCAGCAATTGCTCTCTTAGGTATCTGCCCCCAAGTTGGAAGGACATTCATTCCAAAGTACGTGTGCATCCCACTATTTATCACAGCACTCAGTATCATAGCCAAGTCTTGGAACCAACCTCGATGTCCAACAACAGATGAATGGATCATTAAGATGTGATATCTATACACAATAGAATACTACATGGCAGTCAGAAATAATGCAATCACAGACTTTGCAGCAACGTAGATAGATCTAGAACATATTATGTTAAATGAAGTAAGTCAGAAGATTAAAGATAAACACAGAATGATATCACTATTCTGAAGCACCTAGAACATACACCTTACATACAACTAATACTCAAAAATCAAATAACAGGGTTCAACAGAGTAGAAACTCCAAACACTGTACCAGTCAACATATACTCGGGAGCATTGCCCAAAACACATGAAAGAGGAACAACACAAACTCTTGACTATACATTATACCACAAAGAAACCAGTAAGAGCAGAAACAGCAGCATAGAGAGAACAGGTATGTAATCAGCCTTCTACTACAAAGAACTATAATAATCCCTTAGGGATATTATACAGGATCACAGGTAAAGAATACCATGGGAAATTACTGGCTCCAATGGAAACATCTCATAACAATATGTTTTAATGCCTTAATATTACTATATTTAAAATAACCTCTCAGCTTTTCTGTCCACAGGCGTTCTTGGGTACAAAGGGTGGACAAACTAAGATGGCATCTCGGGGCTCAGTCACACGAGATATCATACCCAGCTTGCACTACGAAAATGTCCAGAGAAAACTCCTTAGCATACATTATATCTCTACATTATACCTTCTTCTTAGGATTTGAAGCACGTGATCAGTCAGACCACTGGAGCAGCAACTGTGACCTACAGACTTATACTACAGGCCCTCCTCATTGAACACATTCAAGCAAACTAGCATTCCCTTGCTCTTTTCTCCTCTCTTCTCACTAATTTCTTTTTGTCCTTTTCTTTTCTTTTTTTATTCCCCTTTTCTTTTTAATGTATTTTCTCTTTTCTTCTTTCCTGCCCCTTCCATATACTTTCCCCTTTCCCCCCTTTGGAAATCCAACTATCCCTTCACCCCTCAATCCCATTCAGACCTCCAACCTTATTAAAACTCTTCACCCTCAGTTCTTAATCCATTAAGCATCGAGACTGATCTCCTACCCCAACAAACCAGTACCCAGCACCTAAGCAAAGGAAGACCCAGTCAAACCCACACCTCGTCCCCAGCAAGAAAATGCAACCAACTCTCCTGCTGACTCATGATGCGCGGCCCTCCCTACCAACTTCCCCTAACTTGGACTGTTACTTGAAACCGAACTTAGCTCTAAATGTATCCCCAATGCAAGAAGTCTTCCAAGACCTCGCTGATGCAAATCTTTTGCTAATCTCATGAAGGTCAGGGTGTGTGATGTAAGGGTGCCTGGGAACCCACATACCACGAGAAATTCTCAAAAGACAATGGGAAACCTATACTTTCATCATAATTATAAGACCTGCATTACACCACCTCTCTACCTGCTTTTCCCCAAATGTAAGGTAGTCTCTTGCATCACTTTGTTCCTTTAATTATTTTGTTATTTCATTTTTTAAATGTTTGTTCTTCATATACATATGTGAGCACATATATTTTTATTCCTATTTTTATCTTTTTTTGGGTGTGTGACCTGTTTCTCTTTTCTTCTCTTTCCACCCCCAAAAGCACCTGCAATAAAATGTAGCACCATTTCTCCCTGCAAAGGCACACTAAAAAAGGGGAAATCTTACATATAAAAATGAGCTCTTATCTACTAGGGATAATAACTCATACTTGTTTACTATGCAGACATATCTCCCACCTTGAAAATATGTCACATGGACCCTACTTAGACCTCAAGTGATTAGATGCCATCAGTCCAGCCTTGAACTCTGGATCCCAGACTTAGAAAGGACACAGTTCTTCACAATAGCTACAGGAAATATATCCCATCTGGGACATACTTAATACTGCTGGGACACCAACAAGTGCCAGCTCTAATATGATATCCTGACAATGAGGAAAATGGGAAAAACTTGACCTAAGGGCAGGTTATCCTACCTCACCAGCTAACGATAAGACAAAATCAGAAGACTCGGTCACCCTTTGGTCTGTCCAAAAGCCAAGATCGCAATTTACAGATGACTGGCTGCTAGAACCATGACCGGACTGATATATCCTGGGACTAATAACAAAGCCCTAGTGTAGAGTTTGAGCTACGACCTGCACAACAACCAAGATATCCAGGTCCAAAGGTCTTGCTGAGACAATTGCAATGGAATGGGCCTTTGGAAACACAACAAAAGATGCTATACTATGTTCCATCCCTAGATCAGCGCAAAGTCCAAGACCACCAACCACAGAAGATGGATTATAATGACACTGAGGGAACAGAACTTCTAGAATCACAAAGAAATACTTCATCATAAGTTCCACTCCTGGACCTGTGCAGATACTGAGATCTCTAGATACAGAGGTCTGATTTTATCACCCAGGATGAAGCAGAAGTCTTCCAAAAACCACAAAAGCACCAAGAGGGGAGTAAATGAACATGAATGAAGTCTATAGTTAATCCCATGACAATATACTCCAAGGGTGGAGAAATCCCGTATTTCTTAGACCAAGAGAATTCCTTTTTGAATGACCCCAACATTTCCTGTGCCTGTGCAGGAGGGGAAAAAAAGGCAAAAAAACAAAACATTTATTTATTTATTTATTTATTTATTTATTTTTATTTACCTATCTACTTTTTGTTGATTTCTTTGTTTTGGTGTGGTTATTGAAGTTGTTGTATCCATATATTTATTTTTCCTTCTTTTATTTTCTTTCTTTATGTGCTCTGCCATGTTTTTTTATCTCAAGACCATGGCTTTTTTGTGGTGCTTATCTTTATTGTTGGAGTGTTCACTGGATATTTTATTTGACACTTCTTTTTGTACCATTGGGGTTTTTCACCTTTTTTCCCCTCCGTCTCTCAAACCAATGATGAGAGCCTTTAGAAGGATTCCATCCATTTGCGGCATATTTGATTTTTTCCCCCAGTTTATTACTTTCCTCTTCTTCAAACAAAACCACATAACTTTAACTATCTAATCCTGCCTCCCAGTTAGAAGGGGAAATAAGGGAGGTACCAAGACCAAACAGGTGCAAGACTACTAAGTTGTAAGCTAGGTACAGAGGGGACCACATATTCTAGCAGCCCCAGCAGTGAGGGAGGAGGATATGGGTGGTAGGACGGGAATGGAGGTGTAGGGAGGACAAATTGGTGATGGGAATCCCCCCTGATTTTATGTAAATATGTACCTAAAATATTATTGTCAACAATATATAAGCCACTATGATCAAAATAAAAATTATATTAAAAACACTTTTGAAATTCATATGAAACACTAACTACCCTGCAAATCCCCCCCCAATTAGCAAAAGTAATTTTTGGGAAAAGATGATGACAGTCATCACATTCCTCAACTTCAAACTGTTAGCAATTAAAAGTAGTAGTAATTATAACAGCATGGTACTAAAATATAGACCTTTAGATCGATGGAATAGATTAGAATATCCTGAAAAAGATCCTCAAGTTACTATTAATTAAAGGAGCAAATAAATGGGAAGTGGAGCAGGAAAACCTATTCAACAAGTGTTGCTGGGAAAATTGTTCAACCACATGCAAAAAAAGAGATTTCTTTCCGATGAAAAAAAGTCAAAGAAAAATGAATTTGAAACCTGGATATCAAACTTAAATCCATGAGGTACACAGAGGAAAATGTAGGCAGAAATCTTCATGACCTTGAAACTGAAGTCATATTCAAGGAAGAAATCAAGCAAGTGGAAGCAAAGATTTTTTTAAAAATTGAACTACGTCAAATGAAGAAGTTTCTTAAACTCAAAAGAAATGATGAACAGGAAACAAATACAGCTCAAAAAATGGGAAAATTACATTATGATTTAATTTAATTTAAACTAACATTTAAATGTCTTGTTTAAAAGGGCTTTAGTCTGATGACATGGTGACAAATTAGCCAATAAACAGTTTGTAAACTGAAATCATGAGTAATTAGCATCAAATGCCAATGTTTCAATGAATTCTGATAGTAAGTATTGTTTTCTGACAAAATTCTAGACATTTAAGTATTTTTCATATCAGCTTAACTTAAGCCCTCAGTAGCTCTGAAATGTTGGCCTCATTCCTTGTGATAAACATGAGTCTCAATAGGAGCCTTGATATATCTGGAACAGGTTGCTCTGTCACACTGTGACATATGGAAGAATGTGGGCTAAAAAGGGTAAGTTGGTAGAAGGGAGACAGATTCTAAGAAGATGGGGAACATATTATGCTTCCTCTCCTCCAAAACCTAGAAGGACTATCTAGGCTTAAGCAAAATTAAAGAGATCTCTTGTATGCCTGAAGTTTGGGGAAAAAAATAAAAACATGACAAGGGCTTCCCGGGAGAAGCTTATTCTTTGCCACCTTATCCTTAGAACTCTTAGAACTAATCAGGTCTTCAAATTTGTTTGGACAGTACTTATCAGTGGACTTCTGAGGAAAAAGAATGACATGATTCTTTAATTTCAATAGATCAATTAAAAGCTCTGGTTAATTGAATTTTGTAAGTATATGTTTGCTTACTATGCACATGTAAAATTACTGCCTATGCTTTAGAATTTCGTGTTGTAATTTAGTGTCAGGTAAAGTACATGCCTTGCACATAGCCAATATGGTTCAATCCAAAGCACACCATATGGTTCTTGTGTCTACTAGGAGTGATCCCTGAGTGCAAAGCTAGGGATAAATACTGAGCACCGCTGGGTATATACCAAAACACAAAACAAAATCAAAATAAACAAAACAAAAAATTCCAAAAAGGTAATGTAATAGATCATTGTTATTATTTGGTAGATTAGTAGAGAAAGTGGAGATACATATTTTCAGTAACATGTATTTAAAATTTATTTTAATTTTTTTGTAATTACTTTAAGCACTATGGTTACAAAATTCTTCATGATTAAGTTTCTGTTATAGAGTATATACCATCATTCACCTGTGCACTTTTCTCAACATCCATGTGCCCACCTCTCACTTCCCTCTGGAGCAGGCACATTACCCCCATCTCTCCTTTTTGACACTGTGGTTTGCACCATTGTTAATAAAGGGATACCATGCACGTTACTTTATCCCCTTTTAGCAACAACTATTTACCTAAAATCCATGAGATAAGAGGTTAATATCTAAGAAATACAAGGTGCTGATAGAACTCAACATGAAAAAAAAATCCAAAAATGGGGAGAAGAAATGAACATTTTCTCAAAGAAGAAATACATATGAACAATAGGCACATGAAAAAATGTTCCACATCACTAATTATTAGGGAGATGCAAATCAAAACAATACTGAGTTTTGCTCTCACACCACAAAGACTGGTACACATCACAAAGAACAAGAAAGACTAGTGCTGATGTGGATTAAGAGACAAAGGGACTCTCGTTCACTGCTGGTTGGAATGATGACTGGTCCAGCCTTTTTGGAAAACAATACATGCATATATATACACAGATATCAGGTATAATATATTAGGTATATAATATAATATAATATATATTAGGTAGCATACATTTTTGTGGCAATTAGCTTATGGTTATCTTAACGGTTTAATTTGATTATAGATTTAATGAATCCTTATTTTTTTAATATCTGATTGTTACATAAGAAATGCTGCAAACTGAAAAAATATTTGTCATATGAAGATGCTTTGGCTGTTCTTAATGCACTTGCTGAATTTTTCACTTTCCTTTCTTTTAAAGGTTTCCCCCCTCCATTTGTCAAAATTTAGACATAACTTCTAAATTCTTAAATTGACTGGTATATCTTCAGGATTGGAAGGCTGGTTTTATGAAATAATTAGCTATTTTTAAATAACTTATGATTCCTGAATTTCTCAAGATATTCCAAGATGGATTTACAAAGGTATAACACTCTCACATAAAATATGTCTTGGGTGAAAATTAAATTTCATGGGTGTATCCTTGAAATATAGTTTAACTTGCAAGGGTTTTCTTCAAATCAGAGCAATTTACTCCATTTTCTCACCCCCCTCTAATTAATTATTTTTTCAGATATAAATAGCCAGATCTGAAATAAATTATAGTAGGTACTAAAAGAACTAACACAAAAGTAAATTATAAGAAACAACTTCTGGTCTAAGTAAAAGTACAGCAGGTATGACACTTGACTTGCCTGGGGCCGTTCCAGGTTTGATCCCTAGTGTCCCATATGGTTTCCTGAACCCTTCCAGATTGATCACTTTGTCCACAGCCAGGAAAAAAATTTCTGAACACCACTGAGTGTGACCCCACACCACACCAAACCAAACCAAGTGTAGCTATTCTTTATACAAGAATCTACAGGATGATGGGACAATAAATGGTTATTTCAGCAGTTTTATCTTCTAAATAGATTTGGAAAGAAGAACCAACAGTGGGTTCAAAATAGACAAAAATTTAATATTAGACCAGAACAACTGTCCTTACTCAAAAAAAAAAAAAGACAAGGACACTACTCTTCTTCAGGAAAATATAACCAGTATGTTGTTCTGTTTTTTAAGATAAAGTAAATTGTACTATTAACTGTAAGGAAGCAGCCTGAAGGGAATTTCATTTTTAATCCTCCTATCCACCAGTCTGCAGCCTATTTATTTCCCCTGTAATTTTTCTACTAAAATCCTCTTCTTGGGGCCAGAATACAACGGGTTGGGCATTTGCCTTGTATGTCATTGATCTGGATTTATTCCTAATAACTAATCTTGTCCCCTAAATCTGTCAAAAGTGCAATTCCTTGAGCAAACCCTGATTACTACCAGTTATGATTCGCATCAAAAATAAATACACTTCCTGTGATCATGAAGACAAAATGGTAGCTTTGAATATGAGTCCATCAACTTCAAATATATCAATTTATTTTCAATAAAGTTCTTTTTCAACCTGTACAAAAAATGTGGACTACCAGTATGATTTTCTTTAATTTGGGATTAGACTAAGAACGATAATAAAAGTAAATTCTTATAATAAATATATAGTAATTTCTTTACAAGTGATAATATATTTCAGAATTATAAGAAAACACTGATAATAAGAATGTTTTATCTACTCAATTGTTTTTTTTTTAGAGAATCAACTTAGAGAAAATGAAAAAGAGGCAATTTTTCTACCCAAGACGTCAAATGGCAAGTTTAGAAACTGTAACTGGAAGTAACAGAAAAAAATATAGGGAGGGAGGAGTTTGGGGCCACATGTGGTGGCACTCAGGGGTCACTGCAGACTCTCCACTCAGAAATTATTCCTAGCAGTGGGACGACCATATGGGATGTTGAAGATGAACCAGGGTTGGCTGTATGCAAGGTAAGAACCCTACCTACTGTTATAGCTCTGGCTCCTATAGAAACTGCTTGTAATGAATTATAGTTTATGAAGTTTTAAATGTTTGGGAAGCGAGTTAAAGACTTATTTAAGAAACTTTTGTGTTTTTCATCTAATGCCTGGATATTTTGTTTTTCTGCAGTGTCTTGGCTCTTTTTCAGCTAGCATTAGGTAATGCTTTGTTAGAATAGTTTTGAACTGCCTTTTCAAGAGGTTCATTGGGACCTATATAACAACCATCACTATGTATTGAGAATTATTCTGCAGTGTCAGGAAATGACACTACTATGATTCCCTTTCTAGAAAATGTACCATTTAAATATATTGTGGCAGAATTCTATGTGTAAGATGTATTTTGACAGGTGATAGCTTTGAGTGACTCATGATAAACATCTAGTCTTCCCCTATTTTCAGCATAGTAACGACTTGTTTTCCGATGCCATTAAAGTGTTAAAAAAATACAGAGCAAAATTAATTGTCAAAGTAAAAGCAAATAAAAAATTAATACATAAATAAGCAAAAATTATGGTATGGAAGACTACTCTGGTTGTAAACAGAATAATCCACAATTAATTTTATTACTCTGGGTTTTCAGGTTTGTAGCCTGTGCTCTGGAAGAGAAAGAAAATACAAGTTGATGATAGATTATTTGTATATTTTAAACCCTATCAGAGGAAAGACTTTTAAAAAATAATTTATAGATTTAAACTAGAAATATATAGATTTAATATATATTCCTCTATCTATTAATAAGAATTCACTTATTTTGTGTTCTACTTAGTTATTTTGAAGAGAAAATATCCTGTTAGTCTGGAGGGGTCCTTCACTGTGTAGCTTCTAAAGATTGAGAGTTTATAGCTATTTCTAGAGCACAGAAATATTCTGTATTGCTTCTACCTGAAAAATATAAAAAATTCACAAAATTTATACACCTATATATTCATACTATAAAATTAAACTAAATCTTAAATAAAATATATATCCGTGTTTTTTCCCTCTGTACAATCAGAATCATTTCTTTTTTATTTTATTTAAACAAATTTATTACATACATTATTGTGTTTGGGTTTCAGTCATGTAAAGAATACCACCCATCACCAATGCAACATTCCCATCACCAATGTCCCAAATCTTCCTCCTCCCCACCCAACCCCCACCTGTAATCTAAACAGGCTCTCCATTTCTCTCATATATTCTCATTATTAGGATTGTTCAAAACTTAGTTATTTCTCTAAGTAAACACATTCCTGTTTGTGGTGAGCTTCATGAGGTGAGCTGGAACTTCCAGCTCTTTTCTCTTTTGTGTCTGAAAATTATTATTGCAAGAATGTCTTTCATTTTTCTTAAAACCCATAGATGAGTGAGACCATTCTACGTTTTTCTCTCTCTCTCTGACTTATTTCACTCAGCATAATAGATTCAGTGTACATCCATGTATAGGAAAATTTTATGACTTCATCTCTCCTGACAGCTGCATAATATTCCATTGTATGTATGTACCACAGTTTCTTTAGCCATTCATCTGTTGAAGGGTACCTTGGCTGTTTCCAGAGTCTTGCTATGGTAAATAGTGCTTCAATGACTATAAATGTAAGGAAGGGATTTTTGTATTGTATTTTTGTGTTTCTAGAGTATATTCCTAGGAGTGATATAGCTGGATCGTATGGGAGCTCGATTTCCAGTTTTTGGAGGAATCTCCATATCGATTTCCATAAAGGTTGAACTAGACGGCATTCCCACCAGCAGTGGATAAGAGTTCCTTTCTCTCCACATCCCCGCCAACACTGCTTGTTCTCATTCTTTGTGATGTGTGCCAATCTCTCGGGTGTGAGGCGGTACCTCATAGTTGTTTTGATTTGCATCTCCCTGATGATTAGTGATGTGGAGCATTTTTTCATGTGTTTTTTTGGCCATTTGTATTTCTTCTTTGTCAAAGTCTCTGTCCATTTCTTGATGAGATTAGATATTTTTCCTTGTAAATTTCTATCAGTTCCTTGTATATTTTTGAGATTAACTCCTTGTCTGATGGGTATCGGGTGAATAGTTTCTCCCACTTAGTCGGTGGCTCTTGTATCCTGGACACTATTTCTTTTGAGGTGCAGAAGCTTCTCAGTTTAATATATTCCCATTTGTTAATCATTGCTTCCACTTGCTTGGAGAGTGCAGTTTTCTCATTGAAGATGCCTTTAGTCTCAATGTCCTGGAGTGTTTACCTATGTGTAGTTCTAGATATCTTATGTTTTCGGGTCTGATATTGATGTCTTTCATCCATTTAGATTTAACCTTCATACATGATGTTAGCTGGGGTCTAAGTTCAATTTTTTGCAAGTGGCTAGCCAGTTGTGCCAACACCACTTGTTGAAGAGGCTTTCTTTGCTCCATTTTGGATTTCTTGCTCCTTTATCAAAAATTAGGTGATTGTATGTCTGGGGAACATTCTCTGAATATTCAAGCCTATTCCACTGATCTGAGGGCCTGTCCTTATTCCAATACCATGCTGTTTTGATAACTATTGCTTCGTAGTACAGTTTAAAGTTGGGAAAAGTAATCCCTCTCATATTTTTCTTCCCAATGATTGCTTTAGTTATTCTCAGGTGTTTATTGTTCCAAATGAATTTCAAAAGTGCCTGATCCACTTCTTTGAAGAATGTCATGGGTATCTTTAGAGGGATCGCATTAAATCTGTCCAATGCTTTGCGGAGTATTGCCATTTTAATGATGTTAATCCTGCTAATCCATGAGCAGGGTATGTGCTTTCATTTCCGCATGTCCTCTCTTATTTCTTGGAGCAGAGTTTTATAGTTATCTTTGTATAGGTCCTTCACATCTTTAGTCAAGTTGTTTCCAAAATATTTGAGTTTGTGTGGCACTATTGTGAATGGAGTTGTTTTTTTTAATGTCCACTTCTTCCTTATTAATATTGGTGTATAGAAAGGCCATTGATTTTTCTGCGTTAATTTTGTAGCCTGCCACCTTGCTATATGAGTTTATTTTTTCTAGAAGCTTTTTCGTAGAGACTTTAGGGTTTTCTAAGTAGAGTATCATGTCATCTGAAAACAGCGAGAGCTTGACTTCTTCCTTTTTTTCTGGATTCCCTTGTTATCTTTTTCTTGCCTAATCGCTATAGCAAGTACTTCTAGTGCTATGTTGAATAAGAGTGGTGAGAGAGGACAGCCTTTTCTTGTGCAAGAATTTAGAGTAAAGGCTTTCAGTTTTTCTCCATTGAGGACAATATTTGCCTCTGGCTTGTGGTAGATGGCCTTAACTATATTGAGAAAGGTTCCTTCCATTCCATTCTTGCTGAGAGTTTGGATCAAGAATGGGTGTTGGACCTTATCAAATGCTTTCTCTGCGTCTATTGATATGATCATGTGATATATATTTGTTGTTGTTGATGTTGTGTATTATGTTGCTAAATTTACCTACTTGATCATAGTGGATGATCTTCTTAATGAGGCATTGAATCCTATTTGCCAGGATTTTTTGAGGATCTTTGCATCTGTATTCATCAGTGATATTGGTCTGTAATTTTCTTTTTTAGTAGCATCTCTGTCTGCTTTAGTTATCAATGTGATGTTAGCTTCATAAAAGCTAATTGGAAGTGTTCCTGTTTTTTTTCAATATCATGGAAGATTCTTGCCAGGATTGGTAGTAGTTCCTCTTGATAGGTTTGAAAGAATTCATTAGTAAATCCATCTGGGCCTGCATTTTATTTTGGGCAGACATATGATTATTGTCTTAATTTCCTCAATAGTGATGGGTGTGTTTAGATATGCTACATCTTCTTCATTTAAATGTGGAATATTATAAGAGTCCAAAAATTTACCCATTTCTGTAGGTTTTCATTTTTTTAATTTAATTTAATTTTGATCATAGTGGTTACATATTGTTGACAATAACATTTTAGGTACATATTTACATAAAGTCAGGGGGAATTTCTATCACCAATTTGTCCTTCTACACCTCCGTTTTTGTCCTACATCCCATATGCTCTTCCATCACCCCTAGGGCTGCCAGAATATGTTCTTCCCTCTGTATCTAGCCTAATACTTAGTAGTCTTGCACCTGTTTGGTCCTGGTGCCTCCCTTATTTCCCCCTCTAATTTGGGGGCAGGTCTAGCTAGTTCAATTTACGTGGGTTTTTTTGCAGAAGGGAGTAGTAGTAAACTGGTGTAAACGACTAATACGCAGAAAATAAGCGGGATTCTTCTAGAGGGTCTCATCCTCAGTTAGAGAGACGAAGGAGAAAAAGGTGAAACACTCTACCAGTACAAAAGAAGTGTCAAATATCCAGTGAGGACTCCAACAATAACACTAAGCAGCACAAAAAAAAAAGAAAAGAAAAAACAGCCACGGTCTTGAGATAAGAAACATGGCAGAGCATATACTGAAAAAAAAGAAAAGAAAAGAAAAGAAAAGAAAAGAAAAGAAAAAAGTGTAAATGGGGAAAACAGCTTCAATAACCACCCCAAAACAAAAAAATCAATCAAAAATAGATAGGTAAATATAATAATAATCATAATAATGAAGATAAAAATAATATATATAAAAAGATAAATAATATTTTGTGTTTTGCTTCTTTCCCTCCTGCCCTGGCACAGTAAATATTGGGTTCATTCCAAAAGGAATTCACTTGGCCTAAGAGATATGGGGTTTCTCCGCCCTTGGAGTATATTGTCACCGGATCAACTATAGCCTCTGTTCAGGATCCTTTACTCTCCCGGTGGTGTTTTTGTGTTGTTTGGAAGACTTTTGTTCCGTCCTAGGTGATACAATCAGACCTCTGTATCTATCGATATCAGTATCTGCACAGTTCCAGGGATAGGACTTATGATGAAGTCAGTCTTTGTGATTCTAGAAGTTTCGTTCCCTCAGTGTCATTTTAATCCATCCTCTGTGGTTGGTAGTCTTGGTCTTGACACTAAAGCTGGGATGGCACTTCGGATAATGCCTTTCCTTGTGTTTCCAGAAGCCCCATTCCGTTACAATTGTCTCTGCCAGACCTTTGGAATTGGGGATCATGGTTGTTGTGCAGGTCGTAGTTCAAACCTTAGACTGGGGCTTTTTTATTGGTCCCAAGATATATACAGTCTGGTCATGGTTCTAGCAGCCAGTCATCTGTAAATCGCGATCTTGGTTTTTGGACCTACCAACGGGTGACAAGTCTTCTGATTTTGACTTATCGATGGCTGGTAAGGTAGGATAACCTGCTCTTAGGTCAAGTTGTTCCCATTTTCCTCGTTGTCAAGATATCGTATGAGAGCTGGCACTCGTTGGTGTTCCAGTAGTATTAAGGTCCCGTATGGGGTTTGTTTCCTGCAGCTGTTGTGTAGAACTGTGCCGTTTCTGTGACTGGGATCCAGGGTTCAAGACTGGATAGATAGGATCTAATCTCCTGAGGTCTAAGTTGATTCCACATGACATATTTTCAAGGTAGGAGTTATCCCTGTATTGTAAACAACTATGAGTTCCTATCTCTAGTAGATAAGAGCTCTTTTTTATGTGTAAGATTTCCCCTTTTTTTAGTGTGCCTTTGCAGAGAGAAATGGTGCTACGTTATATTGTTGGTGTATTTGGGGGTGGACAGAGAGGAAAACAGAAACAGGTCACATACCAAAAAAGATTAAAAAAAATAGGATTAAAAATGTATGTGCTCACATATGTATATGTAGAACAGACAATTAAAAAATGAATTAACGAAGTATTTAAAGGACCAAAGTGATGCAGAAGACTACCTTACATTTGGGGAAAGGCAGGTAAAGAGGAGGTGTAATACAGGTCTTATGTTTATGTTGGGAGTACATGTTTTCCCATTGTCTTTTGGGTTTTTCTTGTAGTGTGTGGGTTCCCAGGGACCTTCCATCCCATCCCCTGACCTTCTTCAGCTTGGCAAAAGATTTGCGGCAGGGAGGTCTTGGAAGAGTTCTTGCATTGGGGATACTTTTGGAACTAAGTCCGGTTTCAAGTAACAGTCCACATTAGAGAAAGATGGTAGGGACGGCCGCGCAGCATGGGTCCGGATGGGATTTAGCTGCCTTTTCTTGCAGGAGACGAAGTGTGAGTTTGACTGGGTGTCTTTTCTTTTTTGTATTGGGTACTGGTTCATTGGGGTAGGAGGTCAATCTTGATGCCTAATAGATTAAGGACTGAGGGTGAAGAGTTTTAATACAGTGAGAAGTCTGGATGGGAATGAGGGGTGAGGGGGTAGTTGGATTTCCAAAGGGGGGAAAGGGGAAGGTATATAGTAGGGATAGGAAGGGAGAAAAGAGAAAATACATTAGAAAGAAAGGGAAAAGAGAAAAGAGAAAAAGTAGAGAGAAGAGTAGAAAAGAAATGATAAGAAAGTAGTGAGAAGAGAGGAGAGAATAGTAAGGGAATGTTAGTTTGCTTGAATGTGTTCAATGAGTAGACTCTGTAGTTTAAGTCTGTATGTCACGGTTACTGCTTCAGTGGTCTGACTGGCCACGTGCTTCGATTCCTAAAAGAAGGTATAACCTTGAAATAAAGTGTATGTTGAAGGGTTTTCTCGGGACCATCTCGTAGTGCCAGCTAGGTATGTTATCTCGCGTGGTATCCCGAGCTGCCATCTTGGTTTGTTCACCCTTTGTATCCAAGAATGCCTGTGGACAGAAAAGCAGAGAGGTTATTTTAAATATAGTAAGATAAGGCATTAAAACATGATGTTATGGGATGTTTCCATTGGAGTCAGTGATTTCCCGTGGTATTCTTTACCTGTGTTCCTGTATACAATCTCCAAGGGATTAATGTGGGCCTTTGTTATAGAAGGCTGATTACATACCTGTTTTCTCTATGCTTCTGTTTCTGGTGTTGCTGTTTTCTGTGCGGTCAAGAGTTTGCATTGTTACTTTTTCATGTATGTTTGGCACTGCTCTCGAGTATATGTTGACTATTACAGTGTTTAGAGTTTCTACCCTGTTAAACCCTATTATTAGATTATTGAGTGTTAGTTGTTTATAAAATGGGCCCAGAGAGATAGCACAGCGGCATTTGCCTTGCAAGCAGCCTATCCAGGACCAAAGGTGGTTGGTTCGAATCCCGGTGTCCCATATGGTCCCTTGTGCCTGCCAGGAACTATTTCTGAGCAGACAACCAGGAATAAACCCTGAGCACCGTCGGGTGTGCCCCCCCCAAAAAAGATGTATGTTCTAGGTGCTTCAGAATAGTGCTATCATTTTGTGTTTATCTTTTGTCTTCTGACTTACTTCGTTTAACATAACATGTTCTAGGTCCATCCATGTTGCTGCAAATTCTGTGATTGTATCATTTCTGACTGCCATGAAATATTCCATTGTGTATAGATACCACATCTTAATGATCCATTCATCTGTTGTTGGACATCGAGGTTGGTTCCAAGACTTGGCTATTATACTGAGTGCTGCAATGAATAATGGTGTGCACATGTATTTTGGAATGAATGTCCTTCCAACTTGGGGGTAGATACCTAGGAGAGCAATTGCTGGGTCAAATGACAGCTCAATTCTGAGTTCCTTGACCACTATCCAGACTGTTCTCCATAGGTGTTGGACTAGGGAGTGGATGACAGTTCCTTTCATACTGCATCCCTGCCAACAGAGATTGTTCCCATTATTTTTGATATGAGCCATCCTTACTGGTGTAAGGTGGTATCTCATTGCTGTCTTGATTTGTATCTCTCTGATGATGTGTGAAGATGAGCATGTTTTCATGTGTTTTTTGGCCATCCTTCTGTCTTCTTCAGAGAAGTGTCTATTCATTTCATTTCGCCATTTTTTATGGCTTTTTTTTGGTTTTGGGGGGCTCAGCTTTCTGAGTGCTTTGTATGTTCTAGATATCAGCCCTTTATCTGATATGTCGAGTGAAAAGATTTTTTCCCATTCTGTTAACTGTCTTCTTGCTTTAAGTAAGGTTTCTTTCACCATGCAGAAGCTTTTTTGTTTGATGTAGTCCCATTTGTTTATGTTTGATGCAAAAGTTCTTGCCATTGTTGCTCCATTCCCGAAGACCTTTTTGATATATTTGTCTTCGAGTGTTCTGCCTATTTTGTTCTCGATAAACTTCATATATTCGGGTCTGATTTCAAGGTCTTTGATCCATTTTGAGTTGACTTTTGTATAAGGAGTGAGGTATGGGTCAATTTTCACTTTTGTACATGTGGTTTTCCAGTTGTAGCAACACCATTTATTGAATAGGCTTTCTTTGTTCCATTTCAATTTCCTGCCTCTTTTATAAAATATTAGTTGTCTGTATATCTGGGGGTTTATGTCTGGGAATTCTCTTCTGACCCACTGGTCTGAGGTCCTGTCTCTGTTCTGTTTTGATTACTATGGCTTTATAATATAGTTTCAAGTTAGGTAAGGAGATTCCACCAAGCTTCTTCTTTTTCAATATGTGTTTGGCTATTCTGGGTTTTTTTGTTATTCCAGATGAATTTTATAATTGATTGTTCTATTTCTTTAAAGAATGGTGTTTGAATTTGGATAGGGATTGCATTAAATCTATATAGTAGTTTGGGTAGGATAGTCATTTTGACTATGTTAATTCTACCAATCCATGAGCTTGGGATATTCTTCCATTTCTTTAGATCCTCTTCAATTTCTTTCTGAAGTGTTTTGAAGTTTCCCTGGTATATGTCTTTCACTTCCCTTGTAAGGTTGATTCCTAGGTACCTGATATTTTTGATACTATTTTAAATGGAATTGTATTTTTAATCTCTCTCTCCTCGACTTCGTTATTTGTATATAGAAATGCTACTGTCTTTTGTGTATTGACTTTGTATCCAGCCACTTTGCTGTATTGGTTAATTACTTCTAGGTGTTTTACTGTGGACTCTTTAGAGTTTTCGATGTATATCATTGTATCTTCTGCAAATAGAGATAGTTTGTGTTCCTCTTTTCCAATTTGGATTACTTTGATTCCCTTCTCTTGTCGGATTGCTATTGCTAGGACTTCTAAGGTTATATTGAATAAGAGTGGGGAGAGTGGACAGCCTTGCCTAGTTATTGATCTTAGTGGGAATGCTTCTAGTTTCTCCCCATTAAGTATAATGTTGGCTGTCGGTTTTTCATAGATAGCTGTAACTATCTTGAGGAAGGTTCCTTCTAAGCCTATTTTGCTGAGTGTCTTTAACATGAAATGGTGTTAGATTTTGTCAAATGACTTCTCTGCATCGATTGATATGATCATGTGGTTTTGTCTTTCTTGTTGTTGATGTGATGCATAATGTTGATTGATTTGAGTATGTTGAACCAACCTTGCATTCCTTGTATAAATCCCACTTGGTCATGATGTATGATCATTTTGATGAAGTGCTGGATTCGCTTTGCTAAGTTTTTGTTGAGTATCTATGCATTTATGTTCATTAGTGAGATTGCTCTGTAGTTTTCTTTTTTGCTTGTGTCTTTGCCATCTTTGGGAATGAGTGTGATAATTGCCTCATAAAAGGAATTGGGGTGAATTCCTGTTTTCTCTATGGATTGGAAGAGCCTATGGAAAAGTGGTAGTAGGTCTTCTCGAAAAGTTTGGTAGAATTCACCTGAAAATCCATCTGGGCCTGGACTTTTGTTCTTAGGGAGTTTCTTAATTACATTTTCAAGTTCCTTTGAGGTGATTGGTCTATTTAGGCTTTCTAGTCCTTCTTTTTCCGGTCTTGAAAGATGGTATTTTTCTAGGAATCTGTTGATTTCTGCTGGGTTCTCTAGCCTAATTGAGTATAGTTGTTCATAATATTATCTCATGATATGTTGTATTTCTTGGTGTTCTGTTGTAATCTCTCTCCTTTCATTTGTGATCCTACTGATTTGGGTGTTTTCCCTCTTTTTATGGTGAGTTTTGCCAGTTTTATCTATCTTGTTTATTTTTTTGAAAAATCAAGTCCTGGTCTCATTGATTTTTTGTATTGTTTTCTTAGTTTCTATGTTGTTTATTTCTGCTCTGGTTTTTATTATTATTTGCCTTCTGGTCTTGGTTGGATTTCTCTGCTGCTGCTGTTCCAATTCTTTGAGGTGATCATTTAAACTGTTGATTTGTTATTTTCCTGTTTCTTAATATAGGCCTGTATTGCTATGATTTCCCCCCTAATTACTGCTTTTGCTGTGTCCCACAAATTTTTACAAGTTGTCTCCTCATTATCATTTGTCTCAAGGAATCTTTTTATTTCTTCCTTGTGTTGTTCTTTGATCCAGCTGTTGTTGAGCAGCATGTTGTTTAATCTCCAGGTACTTTTTTCTCCATTGATTCTTCTTGAAGTCAGTTTTGACCTCTATTGCATAGTGATCTGATAGAGTACTTCTAATGATCCTTGCATTTGTGGTCTTATATAGGTTGCCTTTGTATCCTAAGACATGGTCTATTCTCAAAAAGGATCCATGTGGGCTTGAAAAGAATGTGTATTCTGCTTTCTGGGGGTGGAGGGCTCTATATAAGTCTATTAGCCCTAAATCTTCTAATTTTTCATTCAGAGCTCTTATTGCTTTGCTATTTTTCTGTTTTGTGGATCTGTCCAGTGGTGATAGTGGAGTATTGATGTCCCCTACTATTATCACATTTCCCTTCATGTGTTTCTCCAGGTTTGCGAGCAGTTGGCTCACATATTTTTCTGGCTCTACATTAGGTCCATAGATATTGACCAGGGTTAGTACTTCTTGATCTAATGTTCCCCTGATCAGTAGGTAGTGACCCTCTTTGTCTTTGATCACTTTCTTGAGATTGAATGCAATTTGGTCTGATACTAAAATGGCTGTCCCTGCTCTTTTTTGTTTTCCATTGGCCTGTATAATTACTTTCCATCCTTTTATTCTAAGCCGGTGCTTATCCTGTAGTTGTAGGTGTGTTTCTTGCAGACAGCAGAAGTCCGGTTTATTTTTCCTAACCCAGTTCTCTACTATGTGCCTTTTAATTGGAGAGTTTAGTCCGTTAACATTTAGGAAAATTATTGTGAGAGAGGACTGTTGTGCAGTGGTATTGTGTGGAGTGTTTTTTGTTACAATCAGGGGTTTGGATTGTGTAATTTGTCTCTGAGTAAGTCATTTAGGATAGGCTTAGTTTGCACAAATAGTTCAAGTTCGTTCATGTTTGAGAAAGTTTTTAGTCTGCCCACCCATATGAATGATAGTTTTGCTGGGTATTGGACCCTGGGTTGGAAATTTCTTTCATTCAGTCATTTAAATATGTCATTCCACTGTGTTCTTGCTTGAATTATTTCAAATGGGTGATCTGGTTTGATTCTTATGTCCTTTCCTTTGTACTTGAGGTTTTTTCCTCCCTTACTGCTTTAAGGAGTTCCTCTTTCTCTTTTTTTTTTTTTTGCCATTTGGATTATTATATGTCTTGGTATTGGTTTATTAGCGTCTTTTTTATTAGGAACTCTCTTGACTTCCTGGATTTGCCCTGAAATTTCTTTCCAGATGGTGGGGAAGTTCTCTGTTATTATCTCCCTGACTACCTGTTTTTCCCCTTTCCCTATTTCCTCCCCTTCTGGTATACCCACAATTCTTAGATTATTTCTTTTGTCCTTGTTTATTAGATATTGGATTTTTCCTTCCAGTGCTTTGCCTTTTACTTCTTTGTTAGTTTCTTGATCATATTTTGTTTGCAGTTTTCCTTGGAGTTCTTCATTGTGCTTTTCCAACTCTGTGTTTCTGCTCATAAGGCTTGTTACCTTGTCTTTTAATACCTTCATTTCTTTTTGTATGGAATCTCTCATGTTCTTTGACATTTCTTCTTTAATTTGGCTGATTCGTTCATCCATGGATTTCTTATACTTGGTAGCTAGGGTTTTTTCAATTCTTCTATTAATTCTTGCATTTCCTTCCTCATGGCTGCTTTTAGGTCTTCTTCCCGTGGATCTATGCGTTTTGGTGGACTTGGAAACTTGCTCGGGTTTGTCACGGTATCTGCAGATATTAGGGATCTCCTCGATTTACGCATATTTCTTTGTATTTAATGGTGTGCTTTGGAATGCTGTGGCTTCTAATTTCGGCCTGCTTTGGTCCCCTGTGATGTGGAGATGCGTCCCCTTCCTGAAGGTGGTTCTAGAGGGGGCTGTTGGGTGAGCTTGTTGAACCTAGCTCTTTCTCCTCCCCTTTGCTACCTAGAGGTCAGCCCTCCTGCAGTTGGTATTGTCAATTTTCTGCTCCTTATTTCAGCCAGTGGTGCAGTTCCGCTCCTGGCCACAATGGTTGCTGGCGCTGTTGAGCCTAGCTCTCTATCCTCCCTCCTCTGTCTGAGAGTCAATGGAGCTCCAAGCCTCAGTTTAAGGGGTTTCCTCAGCCAAACCCTGCAGGCTCTGCCCTCAGCCCTTGGGGAGTCCCAAGTCAGTTCCAGGGCTCAGGGGGTGGACTGCTCTAGGTCACCCAAGGGTCCAGGTGGCTGGCCCTATCTCCCCCGTCTATTGGTCCTAGTCTGCCCCAGTGGCGCAGGGTTCTCCTCACCCCTCCTACCTTTCACTCGGGCTTGGGGTCCGGAGAGGAGCGGGTTGCTCCACTTGCTGGTCTAGGCGCCCACCTGGGGGAAGGGACTCACCAGGTCCACTCTTGCCTGCGCTCGGGGTTCTGGGGGAGGGTTTGCCAGACTAGGCACCCACGTGGGGGAAAATGGGACTCACCCGATCCGTTCTCGCCTGCACTCGGGGCACGGGGGGGGGGGGCGGTTTGCCGGACTAGGCGCGCACGTGAGGGGAAAGGGGACTCACCTAAACCGCTCTCGCCTGCGCTCAGGGTCCCAGGGGGGGGGGTTTTACCGGAATCAGGTTTTCATTTTTATTGGCATAGAGTTTCTCAAAGTAGTTTCTGATTACCCTTTGTATCTCTACCATATCATAATGATCTCTCCTTTTTCATTCCTAATACGAGTTATCAAGTTTTTCTCTCTCTCTTTCTTTGTTAGTTTTGCCAGTGGTCTATCAATCTTGTTTATTTTTTCAAAGAACAAACTTCTGCTTTCGTTGATCTTTCAGACTGTTTTTCAGGTTTCCACTTCATTGATTTCTGCTTTCAGCTTTGTTATTTCTTTCTGTCTCCCTATATTTGGGTTCCTTTTGTTGAGTTCTTTCTAATTCTATGAGCTGCGTCATTAAGCTATTCAGGTATGCCCCTTCTTCTTTCCTGATATGTGCTTGCAGAGCTATAAATTTTCCTCTCAGTACCACTTTTGCTGTGTCCCATAGGTTCTGATAGTTTGTTTCTCCATTGTCATTTGTTTTCAGGAAGGTTTTAATTTCCTTTTTTATTTCATCTCGGACCCACAGGTTATTCAGTATTAGGATGTTTAACTTCCAGGTATTAAAGTTTTTCTTCTTTGTTCCTTTGTATTTCACATATAATTTCAAGGCCTTGTGGTCAGCGAAGGTAGCCTGCAAAATTTCTATCCTCTTGATATTATGGAGGTATGTTTTATGTGCTAGCATTTAGTCTATCCTGGAGAATGTCCCATGTACATTAGAAAAGAATGTGTATCCAGGCTTCTGGGGTGGAGTGTCCTGTATATATCTACTAGGCCTCCTTCTTCCATTTCTCTTTTCAGCTCTAGTATATTCTTGTTGGGTTTTAGTCTGGCTAACCTATCCAGTGTTGAAAAAGCCTTGCTGAGGTCTCTCACAATTATTGTGTTGTTATCAATATTATTTTTCAGATTTGTCAACAATTGTATTAAGTATTTTGCTGGCCCCTCATTCAGTGCATATATGTTTAGGAGAGTGATTTCTTCCTGCTGTACATATCTCTTGATTAATACAAAATGTCCATCTTTGTCCCTTACAACTTTTCTAACTATAAAGTTTGCATCATCTGATATTAGTATTGCCACTCCAGCTTTTTTATGGGTGTTGTTTGTTTGGATGATTTTCCTCC
Organism: Suncus etruscus; assembly: GCF_024139225.1. NCBI lineage: Eukaryota > Metazoa > Chordata > Mammalia > Eulipotyphla > Soricidae > Suncus > Suncus etruscus. The sequence goes on from NC_064868.1 coordinate 113,870,126, forward strand.
AGCCTTTTATTTTGAGTCAATGTTTGTTCTGACTACTCAGGTCCATTTCTTGTAGGCAGCAGAAGGTTTTATCGAATTCCTTGATCCATTTAGCCACTCTGTTTGTCTTAACTGGCGCATTTAGTCCATTGACATTGAGAGAAAGAACTGTCCTATGAGTTAGTGCCATCTTTATATCAAAGTTTGGTGTGTCTGTTGATTCAGTCTTGTTTTAAATTAGGCCGTTTAGTTTTTCTTTTAAGAATGGTTTTTAGTCTGTAAAGTTTCTGCACTGTTGTTTGTTTGTGAAAACATGTACTTTCAACATTTTTTGAAATGGGTGATGAAAATTAATTCATTAGAGAATTTTATACACAAAGAAAAGATTTCTTTCAATTTACTCACTTTAGCATGATAAATTTTTCTTGTTATATATGGATGACAAATATCAAATTCTGGAGAAATAGAATTGAACATTTGTTTCCTGGGATATTTTTTTGTAGAGTAAACAGAAATAGAGGTATAGAAAAGATAATAAAAGAAAAAAATACAGAAGAAACTTTTAGATAATATGCATTAAATGCCAGGTTGAAAATTCTACAAAGAATAAAGTAGAGTAATGACTGTTACTAAAACAACATGTATTCTTCGTGCCTTTGGAAATGTGGAAAGTGATTTTATGTTCTATTAAAATGAATGTATCATTTCACACCTGGCTTATTAGTATCTCACTAAATCAAAGAACATAATGAATAATGAAGATAGGCTCAAGAAATTCCTCTGTATGATAGAGGTGATCTCCTTCCTGTATCCCCTTTTTTAAACTATATTTGATTTACATGAAAAGAACTAAACTCTCATATAATAAATGTATTTTATTTTAAAATAATTTCAAAATATTTTACAAATGGCACTTTAAAGAATAACAGTTAAAATGAAATATAAAATACAGAATATAATTTATCTTTATTTTCTTATTATTGGACAATGTAAATTACAATAGCATTGGAATTTCTGCTATTGAAGCATGAGTATATTGTGTATCTAACAACCAACATGCCAAAAACCTCTTTACCAATATACTTTTGTAACTTCTACTCTTTCCTTTCTTCTTCATTTTCAAGCACACCAATTATTGCTTGGTGGGTTTAATTTTATTTTCAGAGAGCAGGCAGGATTGCTTTCAAAACAGATTTGCCTCCTGATATTTTTGCCACTTCCTTTCTGTATTTCTTTTACATACACATAAAAAATAGTGTATCTTGTTCTTGTATTTCTCTCTGCTTTAAAATAAGATGACACCTTCTTGTTTTATAGAAGCTAAAGCAAATGCTAAGTTTTTCCTAATTTTGGATGGAGCCATAAAATTCCCTGACCCTCCAAAGATATCGTGAGGGAAAACATGGAGGGCTATAAATTATGTTATGAAGGCTAATGTAATCAAAACTTATTATCTGGAATAAAGGCAAATAAAGTTATAGATTTGAGAAACCAAAGATAAACCCTCAGATGTTTGAATAGCTAATTTATAACAAATAAGCCATATGCACAAAGTGAAGCAAGGAAAATCTAATCTACATATGGTGCTGGGAAAATAGCTAACCACATTGGAAAAAAGGAAGAAAAAATAACCTGGAGCCATACATAAAATATTAATATATGTGGATTGCAGACCTTTAGATTAGATTAATAATCATGAAAATACATAAAAGAATACTTAGGTAGAATTTGACATGATGCCCGCTTTAGAAAAATCTTCAGTTACTTGATACCATTTTGGCTAATAAATAAAGTAAAATAACCAACAAATGGGAATACACCAAATTAAAAATGTCTTCACTTTGAAATTATTTATAAAATTAAAAATAACCCTGAATGGATAACCATATGGAGACTTCTCAAGAACTTAAAAATATAACCTCCAGCAATTCCACTCCTTGGTATCTATCCCAAGAACACAAAAACATTAAATCTTGGCAATAAGTACAGTTATGCAAATATATTTTTGAATTAATATGCCTTGTATGAATTTAGAGTCTGTAGATGTAAGTCAGAACGTCAAAGGAAGATGGGATTAAACCTACTAAAAGTTCAGAAAAGTTTTCAAAGAACATATGACATATATAAATAGTCCTTAAATGTTTAGTATTTTATCATTGTGGAAGAAACATTGAAAGAAGTTCTTAGCTTATGAGACAGAATAAGAGTCACCATTATGTAAGTGAATGATTAGAAGTTCTAAGGAAAATTGAACTCACATTCAATATATTCTATGTGAGACTTTGATAATCTGCTAATCATTTGTCACTGTACAAGATAAAATAACCATGCTAAAAACTTATTGTGTACACTGTGTATGAAAAAATTTTAATTTTCCAGAGAAAAGTAATTATTTTCTAGAGAAAAATGATTCCTAAGGTGGCTATCTTTTCGTTGCAATTAAATAGCTTGGTTACAATATTATTAATTTTAGAGATTTTATTGAAGAAAGTTACTGCTCAAGTTATATTTCTTCTATCCCAATTGTGCTGAAGAATTTTTATTAATGTATGATGACTCTTGTCAAAACTTTCCCTGCAACAATCGATATAACCATTTGATTTTATGTTTTTTTGTTGATCTGTTGTTCAAGTGATTATTTCTTTCATATCATTTAATGGGAAAATTGTTGCTTTAAATTTCTTGGGCATTTTATAAATATATGAAGTATTTGAAGCTCTTCATGGACTTTTGTGACCATCTGTTGATAAATATGAACATTTTTATATTTAATTGCCCTGGTACTGCATAAAGATGTGCTCTTGAGCTGCTCTCAGCAGAGATCTATGCTCATTTTAATATAAATCATGTTAGTACCTGTAACTACTGATTTCTAACATGTATTGATTGTCTTTCTTCTGTTTTGTATGACCTGGATTATCCCAGTCAGTGAAGTTAGGGTCTTGAGTGGTCATGGATAGTTATGCAACAAGTTCATTTATCTTAGATGGGAGAGTGTGTCTGGATAGTAGGCTTGATATTAGAACAATCTCTGAAGGTGCCTGAGTCATTATGTTGAGAACTCCTGATTGGCAAGTGGAGATTTCTATCTTCATGTCTACTGTATTCTTATGTGGAAATAATCCAAATGTTTGATGACAGATGAATTGACAAAGACTGTTTTTGTTTTCTGAAAGCTTTTTTATTTTTGTCACTTTCCCATCCTCTTGGCCCTGTCGTGCATGCATTGTAAGCAATTGCTTTAATGTGATAAATGCTTAAAGACTAAAGAATGACAACTTCTATGAAAACTGTCATTTTTCTGAACATACCAATTCAGATAAGGTATGTACTGGAATGCCATTTTCTATCACTTATGCACAACTTTAAAGCTAAAATCACCAACATTTTCCTTCACACCTTGTACTTCTCTTAATCCAATCTAGGCAGCTCTCTGAAGAGAAATATCTTGAGCATAATTGTCTCAACCCATTGTTTGTGGTTGAAGAGGTATCTTTCTGTCATCTGGAAATCTTACTTTTCCTTTTGTAGCCAAGCACTTTCCATGGGGAGTCATAATTGGTGAAGGTCTCAGAACCCTAACTTTCATGTACTGAGGATGAAATAGTATATGTGAATCACCATTCTACTTGCAATATATTTATGGTGACTTACTATTTCTACTAGACTTCTGATTCCAAGTAGTTTTGCTTGTATGTTTGGGAAGGGGGTTGGGTCACAGTGAGCCGTGTTCAAGGAGTATTTTTGTCTCTGTGCTCCAGAATCATTCCTTCTGATCCTGAGGGAATCATATGTAGTGTTAAGAAATGAGCTGGTCTTAACCCCTGTACTAGTTCTCTAGCCCAAAATATTAGCCAAAGTACATAATATGCAATCTTATAAATTATACCCCTTTCTCATAGATCTGATAATATTAAGCTGGAGATACCCACTCCTGTTATGTGGCTTAGATCATTTGAACTAAGAAAGTATAAATTAATTTTTCTATGAAATCTTTAAGAATAATGTCTTATTATAAGGAGTATATGAAAAGTCATTATAAAAAGAAATAATTATAATGGCTTGTATATCCTACATTATCATTTATTATTATATAAGGTGAAATCATAAGATAAAATATCACATAGATTTTCAGAGTACAATAGGCAGTATTATTGCTTGCATTTGGTTTTAATTCCAAGAATTTCATATATTCCCATAAGCCCTACCACAAGTAAACCCTGCAAATAGTATTAAGCCTTGAGCACCACTGCTTGTTGGCCCCCAACTATATATGTATACATACATATACATTATAAAATTATGCAAATGTCACACACTCAAATTATAATATGCATTCTAGCCAACCCAGTGCATTTTGGACTATTTGTCTTTTATTTTTATATAGCAGTTTGCAGATTGAAAACTATATATCAAACTAGGCCCTTTACTAGCCTAGTGATGCTTTTTTTGTTGTTTTGTTTCAGGGTTACACCCAGCCATGCACAAGATTTAATCCAAACTCTGTAACCACTGAGCCAAAAGAAACATATGTGTTGCCAGAAACTGATCTTGGCTTACCTAGATGCAAGGCAAATGCCTATCAATTATACTGTCTCTTCAGACCCCCAATCACTTTTTATTATGTGGAAAACAATCTAGGTCTTGGAAACATCACTTGTTCACCAGTATTGAATGCAAAAAAAAAAGTCTTAAGACATCTGCTAAAATCATCAGGAACCCTTTCTTACCAGCAGTCTTTTGGCACATATTGAGATACTCTAAGTTATTTTAAATGCTCACAAACCCAGATGTACTTTTGCTGAAATGCCTTTTGTCAGGTGTAAATTGTGATGTCAGCATGTCTTAACAGCTTATTCTTCACCTCCACTAAATTATCTCCAAAGTTGAGTAACAGTGCATTATATTAAGTCCTAAAACACTAACATTTTATTCATTAAATCTGAAATTTTTTGTTACTGTATTTATACCCTGGGTTGGAAATTTTGGAAAACCTGTATAAGTAATAGGAATGATGTATTTACAAAACAACTTATCTTTGAGAATGGATTTAAATCAAGTTAAAATAGAATGTGTAGCTGGGATTGGAAAGCAGAATAAGGATCTTGCCAAGGGAGATCAGCAAAGGACTCCATAAAACCCACAAAAGCTAGGCCCCCCAAAAGCAGCTTTAACAGGCAACCAAAAGAAAAGGGCCAACCCCGAATGGGGGAAGATGATCCTTTATTGGAACCTCACAAGTTGGCCTCTAGAAGAGAAGCCCACACCCTGCTTTTCCTTAATCCACTAAACAAACAGAGCCCACACCCTGCTTTACCCTAAATAACTAAACACAACAGGTATACAAACAACATTTGATGGCTTTATGACTAATAACTACTTTTACTTTGCTTTATCTAAACTTCTTATGCTGGACAATCTTTTTGAACCTGATTGATTAAGCACAAGTGCAAATATCCTGCTTACAACAATAAATGAGCAGTCTCCCCAAAGTTTCCTAGGAGGGTTTAGATTTGCTATTCCACATACCCCTCTTTTATCTTCCTGCCCCACCTTAGACTGTCTCTCCTTGAGCTCGGTCAGAAGTCACCCAGGGCTCAAGAACATTGATAACAAATAAATAGCCAAGGCTGGGAAAATCTATGCCTGCCCAGTGGTTCCCGACTGTGAGAAAGTGTGAGTGTTGCCTATGCATGTTTTTCCACTGTCCTGTCTCCTGAATCTCTTGGGAGTGGGTCGAAAAGAGCCCAGAAAAACAGCTCTCCCAGAGTTTCATCCAATGGCTGGAATGCCAAGAAACTGCGTCTGACCATAAAAACTGGCTAACTGCAGTATTCTGCAGAAAGGCAAGACCCCTGTTTGTGACTTCAGGCTGGGAAAATTTACACCTGCCCAGTGGTTCCCGACAGTGAGAAACTGTGAGTGTTGCCTATGCGTGTTTTTTCACTGTCCTGTCTCCTGAACCTCTTCAGAATGGGCTGAAAAGGGCCCAGAAAAATAGCTCTCCCAGAGTCTCATCCAAGGGTCAGAATGCCAAGGAACTGTGTCAGACTATGAAAACAGGCTACCTGCAGTATTTTGCAGAAAGTCAGGTCCCCTGTTTGTGACGTCCCCTGTTTGTGATGTCAGGCTGGGAAAATCTACGCCTACCCAGTGGTTCCTGACTGTGAGAAACTGTGAGTGTTGTCTGTGTGTGTTTTTCCTGAACCTGTCTCCTGAACATCTTGGAATGGGTCGAAAAGGGCCCAGAAAAATAGCTCTCCCATTGTCTCATCCAAGGGCCAGAATTCCAAGGAACTGTGTCCGACCATGAAAACAGGCTACCTGCAGTATTTTGCAGAAAGTCAGGTCCCCTGTTTGTGACATCCCCTGTTTGTGACATTAGGCTGGAAAAATCTACGCCTGCCTAGTGGTTCCCGACTGTGAGAAACTATGAGTGTTGCCTGTGCGTGTTTTCCTGAACCTATCTCCTGAACATCTTGGAGTGGGCTGAAAAGGGCCCAGAAAAATAGTTCTGCCAGAGGCTCCAGAAGAGTACTGTCACTCTGATTCGCTTCCTGGCCGTGTGCTCTTTCTAATGAAAGAACACCACTGCAGGCTGTGCCTGTCTGTCTTTCCTGAATACCTGGAGCTCTCATCAGAGGACTAGGGAGCGCACCCCCAAAAAACCGTCACCTAGAGGCAGCAGAAGCTCACCATAACACGCAGAAAAAAATCACACTACAAGTGTCACAATGGTGAAAACTCGCAGGCAAACACCATGCACAGAGAATGAAGACCATAGCTCGGATGACCTAAAATATTCCAACCATCTGATTAACTGCTCAGATAAGGAGTTTAGAATAGAAATATGGAAGATGTTTGTAGAACTCAAAGAAAGCATAGATCAATCTGAACAGAATAAAAGACAGAAATCAGAAAAATCCAAACTGAAATAACATCTGAAAAAACATGGTAGCTCAACTGAAAAACTCAGTGGATGGCCTCTCCAGCAGGGTAAGGAAAGCTGAGGACAGAATTGGCATGCTGGAAGATGAGATGCAGAAAAACTCAACACAGCAGAAGAAATTGGGAAAAAACCTTAAGACAAACAATCAGGCAATGGAAAAGGACTCAAGGAATGTGAACAGATGAAAATAGAAATCTTTGATAAACTCAACAGAAACAACAAAAGAATCATTGGAGTCCCAGAAGCCCAGGTAGGAGATCCCAGGAAGAATTAACTATCAAAGATATCACCAAAGAGATACTCCCAGAGTTAAAGACTACATGCAATCAAATCCTGCATGCCCAAAGAGTACCAGCTAAAAGAGATCCAAAGAAAAACACCCCTAGACACATCCTCGTTACAAAGACAAATCCCACAGATAGAGATAGAATACTGAAAGCAGCAAGATCAAAAAGGGAAATTACATTCAAAGGAGCATCCCTAAGACTTACAACAGGCATGTCACAAGAAACTCTCAAGGCCACAAGACAGTGGTGGGATATTGTGACAAGACTGAATGAAATGGATTCCTCACCAAGAATACTGCACCCAGCCCGCCTCATGTTCAGGTTTGAAGGAAAGATACAGAGCTTCATGGATAAACAACAGCTCAGAAACTTCACAGATGAAAAACCAGCCTTAAAGGAAAAACTGAAAGGTCTACTTTAAGACAAAAGAAACCAACAAACACAGCAAACTTATCTACAAAGATGGCATTAAATCCTATGACAATCATCTCCCTCAATGTCAATGGACTAAACTCACCAACTAAAAGACACATAGTGGCAAAATGGGTCAAAAAGATTAATCCAACCTCCTGCTGCCTACAAGAAACACACCTGAATAGTCAGAACAAACTTAGACTCAAAATCAAAGGCTGGAGGAAAATCATCCAAGCAAACAACACCATTAAAAAAGCTGGGGTGGCCATATTAATATCTGATGACACCAACTTTATACTCAGAAAAGTGGTAAGGGACAAAGATGGACACTATGTACTAATCAAGGGATATGTGCAACAGGAAGAAATCAGACTTTTAAATATATATGCACCCAATGAGAGACCAGAAAATTATCTAATACAGTTAGTGACAAATCTGAAAGAAGAAATCAATAATAACACAATAATTCTGGGAGACCTGAACATGACCCTGTCAACACTTGATAGGTCAACCAGACTGAAACTCAAGAAAAACATACTAGCCCTGAAAAGAGTAATGGAAAAAAGAGGACTAGTAGATATATATAGGACACTCCACTCCAAAAAACCTGGATACACATTCTCTCCAATGTACATGGGTCATTCTCCAGGAAAGACTATATGCTGACACATAAAACATACCTTCATAAAATCAAGAGGATAGAAATCTTGCAGGCTACCATTGCTGACCACAAGGCTCTGAAATTAGATGTGAACTACAAAGGCATACAGAAGAAAAACTTCAACAATTGAAAATTAAACAGCCTGCTCCTGAAAAACCAATGGACTCAAGATGAAATCAAAGAGGAAATCAAAATTTACTGGAAACAAATGAAAATGAAGACACAAACTGCCAGAATCTATGGGACACAGCAAAAGCGGTTCTGAGAAGAAAATTTATAGCTTTGCAAGCACACATCAGGAAGGAAGAAGGGGCCTACCTGAATAGCTTAATGACACAGCTCATAGAATTAGAAAGTGCTCAGAAAAATGACCCCAAAATAGGGATACAGTAGGAAATAACAAAGCTGAGAGCAGTAACGCAAAATACAATCTGAAAAATCAATGAAAGCAGAATTTGGTTCTTTGACAAAATAAACAAGATTGATAGACCATTGTCAAAACTCACAAAGAAAGAGAGACAGAGAAAGGGGGACACCAGGACAGATATTTCAGATATTGCAGAGATACAAAGGGTAAACAGGTACTACTTTGAGAAACTTTATGCTACTAAACATGAGAACCTAGAAGAAATGGATAAATTCTAGGACACTTATAACCTTCCACAATTAAGTAAGCAGGATGTAGCATATCTAAACACCTCCATCAATATTGAGAAAACTGAAACTGTAATCAAACATCTTCCCAAAAAGAAAAGCCCAGGACCATATGGATTTACTAAAGAATTCTTTCAAACCTTTCAAGAGGAGCTACTACCAAATCCTAGCCAAACTCTTCCATGAAATTGAAAATACGGGAACACTCCCAAACAGCTTTTATGAAGCTAACATCACCTTGATACCAAATCCATACAGAGATGCTGCCAAAAAGTAAAATTACAGACCAATATCCCTGATGAATGCAGATTCAAAAATCTTCAACAAAATCTTGGCAAATAGTATCCAATGCATCATCAAGAAGATCATACACGGGGCCGGCAAGGTGGCGCTAGAGGTAAGGTGTCTGCCTTGCAAGCTCTAGCCAAGGAAAGGACCATGGTTCTATCCCCCGGAGTCCCATATGATCCCCCCAAGCCAGAGGCAATATTTGAGCGTGTAGCCAGGAGTAACCCCTGAGTATTAAACGGGTGTGGCCCAAACCCCCCCCCAAAAAAAAGAGATCATACATTACAACCAATTAGATTTTATCCCAGGAATGCAAGGATGGTTTAACATCCATAAATCTATCAACATCATACACAACATCAACAACAAGAAAAATAAAATTCACATGATCATATCAATAGATGCAGGAAAGCATTTGATAATGTCCAACACCCATTCTTGATCAAAACTCTCAGCAAGATGGGAATAAAAGGAACCTTACTCAATCTAGTTAAAGCCATCTATCACAAGCCAATGAGAAACATTATCCTCAATGGAGAAATACTTAAAGCCTTTTCTCTAAATTCTGGTACAAGTCAAGGCTGTCCGCTCTCACCACTCCTCTTCAACATAGTACTGGCAGTGTTTGCTATAGCGATCAGGCAAATAAAAGATATCAAGGGAATCCAGATAGAAAAGGAAGAAGTCAAGTTCTCTATGTTTGCAGATGATAGACACGCTACTTAGAATTCCCTAAAGACTCTACCAAAAAGCTTCTATAATAATAGACTCATACAGCAAGGTGGCAGGCTACAAAATTAACACACAGGAATAAATGGCCTTTTATACACCAAAAATTGTAGGGGAGAAATGGACGTCAAGAAGGCAATCCCATTCACATTAGTGCCACACAAACTCTTGGAGTCAACTTGACCAAAGACGTGAAGGACCTACACAGAGAAAACTATAAAGCCCTGCTCCAAGAAATAAGAGAGGACACACAGAAATGGAGGCACATACCCTGCTCATGGGATTGGCAGGATTAACATCATTAAAATGGCAATACTCCCCAAAGCATTATACAGATTTAATGCGATCCTCTTAAAAATACCCATGACATTCTTCAAAGAAGTGTATCAAACACTTATGAAGTTCATCTGGAACAAAAAACACCCTCGAATAGCTATAGCACTCCTAGGGAAAAGGAAAATGGGAGGCATTACTTTCCCCAACTTTAAACTGTACTACAAATCAATAGTTATCAAAACAGCATGGTATTGGAGTAAAGACAGACCCTCAGATCAGTGGAATAGGCTTGAGTTCCCAGACAATGTTCCCCAGACATACAATCACCTAATTTTTGACAAAGGAGCAAGAAATCCTAAGTGGAGCAGGGAAAACCTCTTCAATAAGTGGTGCTGGCAGAACTGGTTAGCCACTTGCAAAAAAGCGAACATAGACCCCCAGTTACGATCATGTACGAAGGTAAAATCCAAATGGATTAAAGACCTTGATATCAAACCCGATACCATAAGGTATATAGAACAACACGGAAGTATAACACCCCATAACATTGAGACCAAAGGCATCTTTAAGGAGGAAGCTGCACTTTCCAAACAAATGGAAGCAAAGATAAACATATGGGAATACATTAAGCTGAGAAGCTTCTGCACATCAAAAGAAATAGTGCCCAGGATACAAGAGCCACCCACAGTGTGGGAAAAATTATTCACCCAATACGCATCAGATAAGGGGCTAACATCCAAAATATACAGGGCACTGACAGAACTTTACAAGAAAAAAACATCTAGTCCCATCAAAAATTGGGGAGAAGAAATGAACAGACACTTTGATAAAAAAGAAATACAAATGGCCAAAAGGCACATGAAAAAATGCTCCTAATCACTGATCATCAGGGAGATGCAAATCAAAACAACGTTGAGTTACCATCTCACACCACGGAGATTGGCACACATCACAAATAATGAGAACAGTCAGTGCTGGTGGGGATGTGGAGAGAAAGGAAGTATTATCCACTGCTGGTGGGAATGCCATCTAGTCCAACCTCTATGGAAAGCGATATGGAGATTCCTCCCAAAACTGGAAATTGAGCTCCCATTCAACCCAGCTATTCCACTCGTAGAGATATATCCTAGGAACACAAGAATACAATACAAAAACCCCTGGATCACATCTATATTTATTACAGCACTATTCACAATAGCCAGGCTCTGGAAACAACCAAGATGCCCTTCAACAGATGAATGGCTAAAGAAACTGTGGTACATATACACAATGGAATATTATGCAGCTGTCAGGAGAGATGAAGTCATGAAAATTTTCTATACATGGATGTACATGGAGTCTATCATGCTGAGTGAAATAAGTCAGAGGGAGAGAGAGAAACACAGAATAGTCTCTCTTCTATGGGTTTTAAGAAAAATAAAAGTTATTTTTGCAACAATCCTCAGAGACAATGTGAGGAAGGCTGGAACTTCCAACTCACTCCATGAAGCTCACCACAAAGAGTGGTGAGTGCAGTTATAGAAATAACTACACTGAGAACTACCATAATCATATGAATAAATGAGGGAACTGGAAAACCTGTCTAGAGTACAGGTGTGGGTGGGGTGGGACAGAAGGAGATTTGAGACATTGGTGGTGGGAATGTTGCACTGGTAAAGGGGGGTTTTCTTTCATGACTGAAACCTAATCACAATCATATTTGTAATCAAGATGTTTAAATAAAGAAAAAAAGGAAAAAAATAAATAAGTTAAAAATAAATAAATAATAAAAAATAAATAAATAGCCACACAATTTTGTCATTATAGCATTTTCATATCTTTTTTTTGATGCATGAGTAATCAGTTTTGTTTCTCTTATACAAATAACCTATTAACACAATAAAATAAAAAGACGTTGACAATTATATTTATCTTTAGACCAGAGGAGAGGTTTCCCTAATTTAATGCTTAATTTAATTCTGACTTTAGAATATAATATTCCATTTTAATTTAATTTGATTCTAATTAAATTCTAACTTATCTCAAGAGATCAGTTTCAACTATCATTGTCATGGTGGTTCCTTTTCTACAGTAATTGTATTACTACAGTATTTGTAGAAATCTTCCAACAATTAACTGGTCCTCTTGGTCCTCATCTCTATTATCTCTGGATATTATCACCACACTATAAATTATTTTTCTTATATCCCATGATTGAGTGAGATTATTCTGTGATTATCCCTCTCCATGAATAATTTCACTCCGCATAATACTCCCAATAAACATCGCTATATAAGCAAATACCATGACTTCATTCTTCCTAATAGCTGCATAGTATTCCACTGTGTAGATGTACCACCATTTATTTAATCACCCCTCTGTTCTGCCACTTGAGTTTTCTCCATATTTTGTCTATTGTAAATAGTGTTGCAATTACTATAGGAGTGCACAGGACATTTTAATTGTGTTCCTAAGGTCTAAATCTAGGTTTTGTATTGCTGGATCAGATGATCGCTCAATTTTCAGGGTTTTTTTTTTTGGGGGGGGGGGAAACTCGGTGACGCTCACTCCTGTCTATGAACTCAGAAATAGCTCCTGGCTTGGGGGACTCTATAAGACGGCAGGGATCTAACTCAGGTCTATCATGGGTCAGCCACGCGGGCAAACACCCTACAGCTGTGGTGTGCTCCAACCCCTCAATTTTCAGTTTTTTGAGAAATATCCATATTGTATTCTGGGAAAAAAAGACAAGACTAACCAAAATTCCCATAAGCAGTGAATGAGAGTCCCTTTTACCCTGTAACCGTGCCTGCATTGTTTTTTTTTTTTTTTTGTCTTGTTCTTTGTACTAATAACTGTGGTGGGAGATGATATCTCATTGTTTTGATTTGTACCTCCTTGATGATTAGTGATGTGAAGCAAGTGCCTTTTGGCCATTGTATTTCTTCTTTGAGAAAATATCTGTTCAATTTTTCTCCCCATTTTTCTATGGGGTTAGATGCTCTTTTTGTGTGCTGGATTTTACCAGGACCTAGTAAAGATGTTACCTCCTAATCAGATGGGTATTTGTTGAATAGTTTCTCGCATTCTGTGGGTAGTATTTGTATCCTTATCACTATTTACTTTGAGGTGCAGAACCTTCTCATTTTAATGTAATCACATTTGTTTATCTTGCTTACAGTTTCTTAACCTGTGGAATTTTTCTCTTGAAGATGTCTTTAGCTTCAATATCAGGTAGTCTTCTGTCTACATTTTCCTCTATTAACATTATGGTTTCAAGTCTGATATTATAGTCTTTAATTCATTTTTTACTTTTGTGTGCAGTATTAAATAGAGAGCGAGTTTGCTTATTTTGCATGTAGCTAACCAGTATTTCCAATACCATTTTTGAAGAGAATTTCTTTGCTCCACACTTTATATCTTTCCGCTTTATGAAATATTGATTGATAGTATAGCCGAAGGTCCATCTCAAATATTTAAATCTATATGATTGATCTGAAGGTTATCTTTAACCCAACATCATTCAGTTTTAATAAATACTACTTTAAAGTACAGATTAAAGTTTGGAAAAGTGATGACTTTTCTTCAAGGATTGCATTAGCTATTCGTGGACATTTTATTTTTCCATAAAAAATTTAGGATGTAAATTTGATCAAATTATTTGAAAAAATGTCATTGGGCATTATGATAAGAATTACAGTAAATCTTTACAGTGCTTTGGAGTATTGCCATTTTAATGTTAATCCTTTATGTCCATGAGCAGTGTATTTGTCTCCATTTCCTTGTTTTTTCTTTCAAATCTTGAAGCACTGTTTTGTAGTTTTCTTTGTATATATCTATATATCTTTCACCTCTTTACTTGACTCCAAGGTACATGATTTTCTGAAGCACAGTTGTGAATAGAAATGTCCTTTTAATATCTCTTTCTTCTCGTCCATTATTTGTGTATATAAAAGCCAAGGATTTTTGCACAATAATTTTGCAGCTTTCACTTTATTATACTATACTATTGTTTTAGAAGCTTTTTTTGCAGTATTTAGAATTTTATAGATACAATATCATCATCTGCAAAGGGTGGGAGCCTCACGTCTTCCTTTCCTATATAGTTGACCTTGATATCTTTGTCTTACCTAATTGCTATGAAAAGTACTTCCAGTAATATACTAAATAAACATGGTAAGAGGGAAAAACTGTCTATTGCCAGATCTTAGACAAAAAGTATTTTTCCCATTGTCTTTGATTTGCGGTAAATGTCTTTGACTATTTTGAAATAGATCTTTCAATTCCCATCTTGTTGAGAGATTTTATCTTGAATGGTGATGGACATTCTCAAATGTTTGTTTTTCTGCATCTATTGATATGATTGTATAATTTTTTATTGTCTTGATGTGGTGTATTATATTAATTGACTTGCATGTTAAACCATTTTTTCATCCATTGGAAGATGAATCCTATTTATTCATGGTGTACAAACTTTTTATGAGTTAATTTTATCACTGGTGATAGGTCTGTTCAGGTATTCCAGATCATCTTGCACCCTTAGAAATTTCTAGGAGTACAACATTTTTTCCTTTTCTTTTTTGTTCTCTTGTTTTATGGCATAAATATTCTCAAAGAAATCTCTGGTTAACCTTTGAATTTCTGTAGTATCTTTAATAACATCTACCTTTTCATTTTTGATTCTGTTAAGTTTGATTCTGATTAAGTTTCTTTCCCTTTCTTTGTCAGTCTTTCTAATGTTTTAGCAATCTTGTTTATTTTTCCAAAGAATCAAATTTTTCTTTTATTGATTTTTGGATTGTTTCTGTATGTACAGTTAATTAATTTCTGCTCTAAGTTTTATTATTTCTTTCTGCCTGCCTAACTTTGGATTCTATTGTTGATCATTTTCCAATTTCTTAAGATCTGCCATTAAGTTATTTATGTAAGACTTTTATAACCTCCTAATGAATGCTCAAAATTGATAACTTTTTCTCTTAATACCACAAGTTATGGTCATAATTCCTGTGTCCCACAAGTTCTGATAATTTGATTTCATTCTCAATTTGTGTCCAGAAGTTATTTGATTTCCTCTTTGATTTTATCTCTGATAGTTGTGAGCTGTTTAATTTTTAGTTGTTAAAGTTTATTCTCTGTGTTGTATTTCATTTCTATTTTCAGTGCATCATTGTCTGAGAAGAGTAATTGGTACAATTTCTTTTTTAAACTCCTTTTTGGAAGAAAGTAATTTCTTTATTTAAGCAAACTTGTTGACACAATTTTAACTTCTTGATTTTATGGAGGTATGTACATGGAGATGAATGTATAGTCATCTTTCTGGGAATAAGCCCTTATGTATGTCTTCTAAGCCATTCTTGTTTATTTCATCCTTCAAAGCCAGAATATTCTTGTTAAGTTTTAGGCTGCTTGATTTATCAAGAAGTGACAGAGTAAAAAAATAAAGAAGTAACACTGAGGTTGAAATCTCCCACAACTTTTATATTTCTTTATATTTATTAGCAACTGTTTTAAGTATTTTGCTGCTCCCTCATTTGTTGCATATGTTTATGTGTGTGATTTCTTCCTAATGCACAAAACACTTGATTATTAAAAATTGACCCATCTGTATCTAATAACCTTTATATGCCTAAAGTCTATGTGATCTTATACTAAACTAACAGTCCTAAACAAAGGTATTATCCAAACTTCCTCTTACAGGTAACCTCTTTTTTTTGATATGTAAAATCCACCTGGATTACAGAGCCTTCACCCACCCTGATGGATTGGGTTCTTGATAATAAAAAAAAGAGAGCATTTCTGACTTTTGGGGACACAAAGGGAGCACATGATAGAGAGAGACCATGAAGAAAAACACAGACTGACTTCGATAAATCTTACCTGACTGGCTTGGTATTATTTCTCCTCTGCTACCCTGCTTCATCAAACCCACCCACCTAAAGGGCTAGAAACATGGTGTGGGGGGCAGTCTCAACACTTGTGGATTTTAAAAATGTCTCTCAAACAGTTACGCAGGACTCTGGAACCTGAGAAGACCACAACAATTATGAGTGCCTTGACCCTCTGGTGGAATCACACTCATGGCTTCCTTGAACTGGATTGAGTATGCATTGCCCATTACTGGAACATTGTTGCACATGGTATCTGTTTGAACATGGCAGAAGCCATCTCATATGGGACAGGGGCAAGCAGTGAAGGGGAGAGAGCTCAAGACTCTGAGTAGCATCTCAGGGGCCAATGTTCATGGCCTTTTTTCTACCAAAGGTGCTTTGTGTGAGTACCTCAGCCCCCAACCAGAAGCAGCTTATCGAGGTCACTGATGGGATAGAAGCCAAAGAGAAAGCTCCATTGGAGGTGGACTGGCAGAAGTCAGATGAGTGGGCCCCCCAACCCAGATTCCTGCTCAGAAACTGAAGGCTTTTCCATCCCACACGACCTAAACAACCTAACACATGAGAAGAAGGTGGAGATGAAGAATCCAAGCCCAGCTGAAGCTCAACTATGGAGAAGCCATTTTTCAGAACCTCTGACACCTAGGTTATCTCCAACAAATTAACTTTGTTTTAGTTACACTTTTTATTTATTTATTATTTATTTATTTTTGCTTTTTGGGCCACACCCAGTGATGCTTAGGAGTTACTCCTGGCTATACTCTCAGAAATCGCTCCTGGCTTGGGGGACCATATGGGACGCCAGGGAATGAAACTGTGGTTCGTCCGAGGTTAGCGTGTGCAAGGCAAATGCCCTACCACTTGAACCACTGCTCTGGCTCCTAGGTTAAAGTCTCGACCCTATTTGTGTTTTATCTGTATGGATCTTTTGGTTTTGTTTTATGCACTACTAAATACAGAAAATTTTGTGTCTAACCTTAGTGTTTTAATATTAGTTTGCATAATTCTGGGGAAATGCATAACACTGATAGAGTTTTAAAAGTTCTCAGCTATCCTAATGAATGTTCCTCAATTGCTATGATGTTTCATCATGTATATTACATAGCAACTTATTCTAAAATTATGTCTCCAAAATGTTTTAATGTCTTTGTCCACAGAGTCAATGGAAAAGAATTTTGGATATTATATACTGTTGCTATAGTGCTCATTATAAGAATGTTTTAGCAAACTTATTTTCAAAGTGTATTTATAGTTGCAGAACAGTTCTTGTGATTTTGTTTAAAGAAGTTTATTGGAAGGAACTGGGAGATTCTAAACTCATATTATAGTGCTTGGTGTAAGAACGTTTAAGAATTTTTAGATTAAGTGTATCTGCAGAAAGGTTAGTTGAGTCCTCGTAAGGTCTATCTTCCTTTATTGTGATGGTGAGGTATAACAAACACCCTATCATCCTGTTGTAGCTCAGAAAGGACTCCAGACAAACAGGGAATTTTTCTATAAAGAGTTTAATAGGAAAAAACAGGTAGAAAGGGGGAAGACTTGCAGCAATCTGTTTAGAAAATCCAGCCAGCCCTTAATACAATTACCAGTGTCACTCCAATCAATAACTCTCCATCAATCATTATCCATCAATATCTCTAGCCCCCCACAATATTCCAGCAAGGGTTCTTTTGCATCCAGGGCAACAGCTTCTCAATTGGACACAGGACATTCTATTTGAGAGAATTCTTTGCTCTTAAAGTGACAGATTTTGGGGTCACTTTCCAAGAGTGGGGTTCTGCATTGACTTCCCTTTGTGACCTTTGCAGTTTGTGGTGTTTTTTATGTATTCTGGTAGATTTTCTTGCTTAGAAGCTATGTGAGTCTGTGAAGCAAATTGGCCTCACTGAGTTGGTTGGCCATCTCAGAGCCATGTTGCTGCAGGGCATTCCTCTTGCACTTAGCCTTAGTTTACTCATTCAACACTAATGTTCATGACCCTGGACCAGATGGGGTCTAGGCCACCCCACATCTCAGAGTCCTGCTGTTCATATTCCTGCTTTATAAGTGAGTAAGGTGGCACTCCCAGACTTTCTCCTAACAATAGCAGCTCTGTCTCTTCCACACCCACTATTAACTGTCTTTAGTAGCACCACTACTGATATGGCCTAATCGACTCATTCTTGTGGCAATCTTACTCCTGCTCCCTCTCTCTGCTCTAAAGTCCAGGACAGAAGCTCAGCCACACTTATACTGCCTCTACTATGCTCTACACAGTTTATAGGCCTACTGGAGGGCCAATTCAGGGCAACACTCAATCGTGTCCCTGGGAAAAGTGCAGTCACAGATGCTGCTTTCAGTAGCTGATTTTTTTGTTCTCTTACAGCCACTGTGCTTCCATTGTTTGTTTGCTTGTTTTCCAGAAATCTCTGTTGGAACTTAATATTCAATCTGGTGCTCTGCCTTTTCTTCTTCTCCAGGTGTCTGGTGTCCCATTGCCCGTTGCTCAGGAGTTTTGAAAATTTCACGCTCAGGGTTGGAATTGCTCAGGGATGAGTTGCTCTAGGCATCTTCAGGCTCCTCTGCACTGCTGCAGGCACTAATGGTTCTGCTGCTTCTCTGCCATTTTTTCAGCCTCCTCAAAGAGTCATTTTCTTTTTAGAAATAATAAACTGTATATTACATGTATAGGTTAAGTCAAAGGTTCAAAGGAGGAAGGAACATGCCAGAGTGCAAATTAAACATACCATATAGTTTCCCATTAACTAAAAGGCACTTTGATGTTCAGATCACAAACTAACTAGCATAGCAGAGACTTCATGGGAGGACTCTGTAGCCTAAAACAGTCCTGGAATTATGCTCTTCCTTTGCCAATGAAATGCCTAGAGAAATAACCTTGGAGTTATTCAGGAGTGAAACCAAGTAAGTCGAAGAGACCAATAATTCATCTTGAGCTGTCAGAATACTCAGTTGTCATTCTCTGGATGCTTCAAAGTTGAGAATTTTAAGGAGCTTCTTTTAATGTTTAAGGAGACACTTACTTTTGCAGTGAAAGCTCAGTTTCATATCCCAACATTATCATTTTTTAAGAAACCCAGAACTTGAAGCAATATAAAATATGTTGAAGAACAAAAGAAATTCAAAATGAACTGTTTATACTGGAATAGTGCACTGTTCCAGCTTTTTCTTGGCTCCAGTGAACCCAAGCTGCAGCAGAGAAATTCTCCATGTTGATGATTTTAATCCTCCTGATTCATGGACAGGGAAAGTGCTTCTATTTCTTCATGTCCTCCTTTATTTCTTTTAGTATTGTTTTTTGCAGTTTCATTTCTAGAGGTTTTTTGCCTATTCTGTTAAACTGATTTGTAGGTACTTGATTTTTTTTCTGGGGCCAAAAAAAAATCTCCTAAAACAATAGAGTTGTATAGAAAAGTAGAAAGTTGTCAAAACAACATACAGAAATTCATGGCTTTTCTCTATGCAACTAATGAAGTAGAAGAAAAAGAATTTGTTAAAAATACAGAAAAGGGGCCGGAGCAGTGGAGCAAGCTGTAAGGCATCTATCTGCCTTTCCGGTGCTAGCCTAGGATAGACTGCGGTTCAATCTCATATGGTCCCCCAAGCCAGGAGTAGCCCCTGAGCGTCATCAAGTGTGGCCCCAAAATATTATTTGCTGTTCATTCGGTTAATTCCATGGTTTCTTTGACCATTCTCTATATTACCTCTCTAAAGTCCTTGTAACAAAAAAAAAAGAATATAGAAAATGATGTATCCCATATGATCCAGCTATACCACTCCTAGGAATATACCCTAGGAACACAAAAATACAGTACAAAAACCCCTTCCTTACACCTATATTCATTTCAGCACTATTTACCATAGCAAGACTCTGGAAACAACCAAGATGCCCTTCAACAGATGAATGGCTAAAGAAACTGTGGTACATATACACAATGGAATATTATGCAGCTTTCAGGAGAGATGAAGTCATGAAATTTTCCTATACATGGAAGTATACAGAATCTATTATGCTGAGTGAAATAAGTCAGAGAGAGAGAGAAAAACGCAGAATGGTCTCACTCATCGATGGGTTTTAAGAAAAATGAAAGACATTCTTGTAATAATAATTTCCAGACACAAAAGTGAAAAGAGCTGGATGTTCCAGCTCACCATAGGAAGCTCACCACAAAGAGTGATGAGTTTAGTTAGAGAAATAACTACATTTTGAACTTTCCTTATAAAGAGAATGTATGAGGGAAATGGAGAGCCTGTTTAGAGTACAGGCGAGGGTCGGGTGGGTAGGAGGGAGACTTGGACATTGGTGATGGGAATGTTGCACTGGTGATGGGTGGTGTTCTTTACATGACTGAAACCCAAAAACAATCATGTATGTAATCAAGGTGTTTAAATAAAAAAAATGTTTTAAAAAAAAAGAAAAATAAACAGAATCAGGGGAGCTAAAAAAAAAAAGGTGTGAATATTTAGGATTAGTCCCAAAATTAAAGGTTTAATCATCCTGGTATTAGGATTCAAATATAGGAAGTAAAAAAAATGATGTATTTTGTATGCAGATTTGACATCCACCCTTTACTGTACAACTCTATCATTTTAGGATTTTTGTAGAGTCTCTAGGGTTTTCAAAATGTAGTGAAATGTAAGGGCTGCAGTAATAGTACAGCAGCTATGGTGTTTTCCTTGCACAGAGCTGATCCAGGTTCAATTCCTGGCACCTCATATCGCTCCCCAAGCTTGCCTTGAAATTATCCTTGACCGCAGAGCCAGGAGGAGTAAGCTCTGAGCACTGCCAAGTATGGGCCAAAACCAAACCAAACCCCAAAAAGCATAGTAAAATATTACCAATAAATAGTGAGAGTTAAATTTCTAATTTTCCTATCTGGATTCCATTAATATATTTTCCTCTGATATGGCAAGTACTATTCAATACTATATTGAATAGTAATGGTAATAAATGCTTTCATGTTCCTTCTCCTTTAGAGAAGGCCTTCAATTTTCTATTATTAAGTATCATTTGTTTTGTCGTGGGTATGTGGACATGGCTAAATGGCTTTAAATTTGTTTAGGATAGTTCCTTCAAATTCCATTTTTGGAGGGTGGGCACAACTGGCAGTGTTCAGTGGAACATAAGGAATGCCAGAGATTCAACCTGGCCCATCCAATTTCCAGGTAATTGGCTTATCACTGTGTTATCTCTTAGGCACCAAAACTCTCATTTTATTGAGAGTTTTTGTAATGAAAGTGTGTACAACTTTTCAAATACTCTTTCTAACTATATTAATATTATATTTATATTTGTTGCATTGATATTGAGTATTTCATTAATTGACTTCCATATCTTAAAAAATCCTTTATATCCTGTGATATCCTACTTGGTCATGATTTTGATCATTTTCATGTTCTCCTGAGTTCTATTTACTAGTATTTTATTGATGATCATTGCATCTCTAGTTCTCAGGGATATTAAATATATAGTCTTACTTTTTGAGGTATCTATGTCCACTTTTGGTATTAGGATAATATTTGCCTCATAGAAAATGTTTGAAAGGATTTTTATTTTTTCCTTTCTTTTTGGTTTTTGGGTCACAGCCGGCATCACTCAGGGGTTACACCTGGCTTTACGCTCAAAAATCACTCCTGGCAGGTTCAGGGGATGATATATGATGCCGGGACTCAAACCACCTTCCTGCATGCAAGGCAACTGCCCCACCTCCATGCTTTCTCTCTAGCCCAGGATTTCTTTTTTTTTTTTTAGAATTTCAGAAAGGCCTGAAAAGGATTGGCAGCAGATCTTCTTTACAGGTTTGGAAGAAGTGAATCCATATGGGACTAAGATTTTGTTTGGGGGAGACTTTTATTTATCATATTTATTTCCTCTATTGGTGTGCCAAGTATTCCATTATTCTAGGTTAAACTTTGGATGGTTATAGAATTACAAAAACTTATTCATTTCTTTTAGATTCTCCTGCTTTATGGCATAAAGATTTTCAATGATGCATTGAATTTTTATGCAAGCTATTGTGATACTTTCCTTTCACATATAACTCAATTTATTTTCTCTTTTGTTTATTGTTTAAATACCATATTTATTGTTTTCAACAAATAAGCTTTTCTTTTATTATTATTTTTTTAATTCAAAGTCATTAACATATGTTCTAAGTGTTTACTATTCCTTCCTCCTTTGGTCTACTTTTGATGTATTTTTTCCTCTTTCTTAAATCATGTAGTTAGAATATTTATGTGTGCCCTTTCTCCTTACCTATTAAATTCTTGCATCACTATGAACTTTAAACTTAGAATAACTATGTGTCTCAGAATTTCTGGTAGTTTATATTTTCATTCTTGTTTATTTTCAGAAATCTTTTGATTTCTACTCTTACTCTTCTCTTTGCCCCACATGTTATTCAGTAGTGAGCTGTTCAATTTGCAGGTATTTGAGGGTTTTTACTCTATTAATGTCTATTTTTAGTGTATCATGTATGAGATGATAGTTTATATAAATTCTATCCTCTTGATTTGATTTTACATTTTGAAGTCCAACATATGATATATCTCAAAACATTGGATAAAATCCTATGCATTGGATAAAAAGATGTGTTCAACATTTGAAGGATAAAAATAACTCTCTCTCTCTCTATATATATATATATGTATATATATATATCCCATAGCTTTCATTTATTTCTTCAAAGCTAGTGTCTCCTCTTTAAATTTTAATCTACTTGATAGATTCAGGGGTAATAAATCTGTGATGAAGTCTCCAACTACTAGTATGTTATGTCACTGTCTTTTTTTTAGGTGTTATAGCATTTATTTAAATATATTTTGTCACTCATTGGGCAGACAAAGGTTTAGAATGTTATATATGTACATATTTCTTTTTTTTCAGCCACACCCATTTGATGCTGAGGGGTTACTCCTGGCTAAGCGCTCAGAAATTGCCCCTGGCTTGGGGGGACTATATGGGACGCCGAGGTCCTTCCTTGGCTGGTGCTTGCAAGGCAGACACCTTACCTCTAGCACCACCTCATCAGCCCCATATTTCTATTGTACATATTACTTTATAGTTAAGAATTGACCATTTCTGTCTCATAACTTGTGTTAAAATTGAAGTCTATGTTGGCTTATATATGCTTGACTACTATGGCCTCTTTTGGGAGAAGAAGTTACACCAAGGGCACTTATCGGTTCTTCACTCAAGAACTACTCCTAGGGATTGAGACCAGGTTGGCCACTTACAAGGCAAGAATGCTATCTACTGTACTGTCATTCCAACTTCTACTGTGGCCACTTAAAAGGAGTAGTTTGTTTAAAATGTTGTCTTCCAAACCTTGACTTTAAATCTATTTTTTCTGACCAAATGTGTTACTTGTATACACAGAAGTGTAGATTTAGTTTTCTAATCCATCTTGCTACTCTGTTTTTTTAATTGTGTATTTAGTTATTGACATTAAGTCACATTATTGTGATAGATTTTTTCCCAATATTTCTAGAAGCAGGAGTTAGGCATGTTTGTCAGATTTATCTGGTCTTAAAGAAGGTCTGTTATATGTTTCTTGCAGTCTTTGAAGTTCCTAAGCGGTTGGTTTACTGTGGAGCTCTATATCATTTTTTCACGTCTGAAAAATAGTCTATTTGGGGATTGTATTCTTTGTAAGGTGTTCATTTCACTTAGCATTTTTAATAATATCCCACCATTGTCTCATACCCCCCAGGACCTCATATAATAAATCTACTATAAATCTTATGTATGCTCCTTTGTATATAGTTTCCTTCTTTGATCTTGCTGTTTTTAATATTCTGTCTGTAAATTTGGCTTTCATCATTCTGATTTGTCTTAGAATGTTTTTATTTGAGTCTCTTTTGCTGGTACATTTTGACTATCCTGAATACAGGTGCATAAACTTAACTATAGAAACTTCTCACTAATGAAGCATCAGACTTTTATTCCTGTTTCCAGGTTCTAATAATTCTTAAGTTGTTCTTGAATTCAAACCAAACTTCCATTATCTACTTATCATTTACTTTGAATAATTTTTTTATATTCTGTTATTTCTAGAGGTTTTCTACCCCTCATTTTAGAATTCACTAATTTTCTTCTCTCTTTTTATTCTTGTTTTATATTGGCGCCACACCCAGCAGTGCTCAGGGGTTACTCCTGGCTCTTCGCTCATATATTGCTCCTGGCAGACTCACGGGATCATATGGGATGCCAGGATTAGAACTTGGGTTCATCCCAGTGGGCGGCATGCAAGGCAAACAACTTACCACTGCGTTATCTCTCCAGCCCTACTAGTTACCTTCTCAACTGCTGTTCTTCTGCTGCCAGGGACTTTCTTTGATTTTTTTAATTTCACCTAAAAAATTCTTTAGTTCTTTAATTCTTTAGAGATTTTAATTTTAGTTTTTTCATTTCTGTTCTCATACTGTCTTGTGTTATATTGGCTTACTGTACCATTATTTCTTTAAGTATATTGAGTATCTTCAAAATTTCCT
Source organism: Suncus etruscus (assembly GCF_024139225.1). NCBI lineage: Eukaryota > Metazoa > Chordata > Mammalia > Eulipotyphla > Soricidae > Suncus > Suncus etruscus. Next base: position 113,894,720 of record NC_064868.1, read on the forward strand.
CTTCCATATCTAGATACCGCTGGTTGAATCTTCCAGGATACTATCTTTGATTACTAAAAATGGTGAGTAGTTTCTTTACCAGTTCCCTTTTGTAACTGTTGCACTCTTGGATAAATCTTTGCAATTCAGTGTTCACTCCTTCATTCTGGAGATCACTCTGGGTAGACCAGCTAGTTGGTGATCTCTTCCTTTCCTGTTTAAGATCTCTCAACCCTATTTGTTGCTACTAACTAGTTTAGTCTTTCTTTCATGAGTCCTGGTTCAGGAAGGCATTCAGTGTCATTGACCCTGCTGCTATTCCACCCATAATTTAGTGTTTTTTTAACTCATTACTTTTGTAGGTTTTTGTGGGAATGATGATTCAATCTAGGGTCGAGTCAGTATAATCACAGACTGGTTGGTACTAGTCAGGCTATTCCAATATATGTTAAGAATAGGAGGTTAATGTGCATTCACTCTGGAATATACAGGAGGAAAGAACTGAAAGGTCATTCACAAAGTTGAGAGTTAGAAGAAGCAATAGCTTAAAAAAGGTTAAGAGATGCTGGTTTAATGTATCAGGAAAACAGATATATGCAAACCCTATAGAAATATATAAAAATGCATTTAGATTCAGCTTAAAAGGTCACTATGTATGTTTTGCATGCAGCTATCCCAAATTTGACTCCCAGACCCAGATGCTCCTTCAAGCAAATCTGAGTTACTATTGAATATCAAGCTGATGTGCTCTCCCGAATGTGTTATTTGTCTTAGGATTCATTCATATGTTGAGTTGAATTTATATTGTTATGGTATACCTTTACACACATGTATACATACTCAGATATATATTACACACATGTACACATACTCAGATATATACCTTGCCTACTATTGGAATAGCAAGAAGTTCCTGAAAAGAAATGGAAGTATTATAGAGATAATGTTTATGAAAGTAAACATGTTTTCCTAATAAAAAGTTCTATTAACTATTTTAATTTCATAGGTGTTAAGTTTAGAACATAAATCCTTTCTTATCAATTTAGAAGCTATAACCCCATACTAATCTAGTACAAAGACCTATAGTACTAATCTTGGTATTTTTTTCACATTACAAAGCTGATAATTTTTATATTTTGGGGATGTTATACCAACTAAAGATAATCTAAGTTAATAAGCAAGACTGTGTTGACCACAAAAATATCTCATTTCCAGTATATAATTATATATTTGAATTTTAATGATTGTCTAGCAATATGACATAAATTATATAGAAATATTATGTGTTTTTTTTTAACTTAAATGTTGTTTGATATCTATCACAATTTCACTTAGAGTTTCTGGTTACTTATGTACATAAATGTTCATTTGAAAATATAGTTCTGAGTTATATCATATGATTTATCTTAAGAGTTATAGATTTTATTTTCTTTCTCATATACCTTATGTTTACAAGATTGCTCTATAAAGAACATTGCTGAACAAAAACAGTGGATTTCAAACTACACTGTGCATGTGAATTACATTTTCTCTGGCTCAAGACTATGAATTTTATTATTTACATCCTCACAAAGGTGATTTTTGATTTGGGTTCCAAGGGGAAATTTTACTTTCAAATCAACACTAAAATTGCTTAAGTGGGTGATCCAAGAAATCTATTTTACAGCTGAAACAATATCTTTGCGAACATTTAATTTGAAAAATCTTCTTCAAATTAATGAAATATAGCAATAAAAGTCATTATCTGTCTAAGAAAAGATAACCAATTTGACAGTGGAAAATACAGCTGCTTTTATAAATTCTATATTAAGGTGCATTGAGATAAAAAATAATTTCATGTAAAGACAATTTAAACCATATAGTAAAAGGGAATATTTGGTCAGAGTGATAGTACAGAGATAGGACATGTTACCTGCCTTGCATGCAGCTGATCCAGGTCCAGTTTTAGCAAAACATGTAAAACCATGAGCCCTACTAGGAGTTATACCTAAGCTTATATCCAGAAGTAAGTTCTTAGCATTTTTATTTGTGGCCTAAAAAGCAAAACAAAAGTAATGGCAGGGGATGTTTGACCACTTACTCGAACAGTTAACAGTATTTCTCAATAACAACACAATTATCTGGCTATTTTAGCAGTGCTGATGCATAGTTTTAGAAGAAAATTTTATTTTTAAAGAATTAAGTGGCCTTTGGCATGTGAAAAAGTGCTCAGCATCACTTATCATTAGGTTAATCTAAGTAAAGACAACAAAAAATAGCAATTCACACATGACAAACATCCAAACCTAGTTAGGAACAATCTGGTGGGGAAATGGTAAAAAGGAAATCTTATTCACTGCTGGTGAGAACATTGTCTCATTGTCTGATTCAAACCCTGAGGAAAAAATGGTATGGGGAGTTCTTATTAAATACCAAACTGAGATGCCGTGTGACCCAGCAATTCCACTTTGGGTATCTATCCCTAGGACTTAAAAATATTCATACAAAATGATGTATGCACACCATTATTTATTTCTGCACTTCACTTTGTACAATAACTAAATATGGAATCACCCTACATGTCAACCAGAGATGAATGGGTTATGAAGATGTGGTATATATTCATATATGTGTATATACATGTATATAAAATATGTAAAATATATGTGTACACATGTATATATTATTAACAATGGAATACTATGCAGTTACAGGTAATGATGAAACCAAATGTTTTGTTGCAGCCTAATTGGAGCTTTCATTATATTGGTGATATAGGAGAGTGCTATAACCATACATCTAAAGTACAGACTCAGTAACGCTAAAAATCTAAAATCTAAAGAACAAGCACTGAATTTTGTAATGTACCTGTCAAGGTAGCAGGCAGAGGGTGGTGGAGAATAATGGAGCATGGGAACTCTTGTGATGGAAGTTGGTGGTGGAATTGGTGTTGAAATATTATTTACCTAAAACCCAATTATCACTAATTTTGTAAATCATGGTTCTTTAAATTAAAAAAGATAAATTAAAAAAATAATTATGTGGCCTTTGTTTGCATGAAGGAGATTAATCAAAATCCACTAAAGAGATTCTTAGCCTAAAATTTTCCATATGTTCTCACTTTGTTTGTTCCAGACCACTTACGCAAGTTTATGAGCTAAGAAAGATAAAGGTGCCTGAGAGATGCATCCGGAAGTTTCTAAAAGTTTCTAGTCAGTTTTCAAAGTTGTATTTGTATTGAAGAGGGAGATAGAGGAACAATGACGGATACCAAATCTTTATTTGTGTTAATTCTAGATGCACTTCTGCATAGTTAGCCAGAGAAATATGCATTAATTCATCCTGATTTTTATCTGAGTTGAAAAGAAATAGCCCTGAAAAAAATCTGCCTAATAACTTGATCCATTACTTTAACAATGGGAATTGGTTTCTGAATTAAGTAAATGATAATTTTGGAGCAGTTTCTAATATGTATAAATTGTATAAATTTAAACATAAATTTATGCAATAACAAAATAACAATGGAAACCGGGTTATATAAAGCATTTTGTGTATGGAGTATAGATTCATATGTATGAGATTCTGGAATCAATCCCTAACCCCAACTAATAATAATGATAACACTTACAAGAATGATTTCTAGGTGACAGTAGAAAAACTTGTGTTAGTGTTACAATTGGCGAACAGCCAGTTCTTTGTAGATAGCATGTAAAATTAGCAAGCAAACACCAGATGCCTTCAGTGTTAGAGCTCTTTAATTTAACAGCCCTTTATTTTGGAGCTCATGTAGGTAAATCTCAGGGGGCTGCAGCAGAGGCAGAAACAGGAACCTCTGTGTTTAAGACAGCAACCCTAATTGCTACTCACTTCCTTTCAGCTGCCACTTGTCACTGTCACTGCTCATAGCTCCACTGCTATGCACTCGTCTTCATTGTCTCCATGTCTTCTGATTTGTGTGGTCTTTATCAGTTTCTGTTGTCTGCTCGTCCACAATGGTCTAGTTGTCCTCTTTCTCAGAGTTAGACCACACCTTTTGTATGCCTGCATCATCTGTCAGGATTTCGGTGCACTCTGCTGATCTGCGTCGAGCTTCCTCTTATGCACGGATATGTACATACCTTTTATGCAGGCGTCTATGTACATGTATATGTATATGATCTTTTATACATATACATATGTATATACCCCTGAATAAATGATATGCACATATATATTGTTTATAAAATATGCATAAAAGATATGGACATATATATTTGGGACATATATATTTTGAGAGTCACACTGGGTGACGCTCAGAGGTTATTCATGGCTATGCACTCAGAAATTGCTCCAGGCTTGGGGGACAATATGGGATGCCAGGGGATTGAATTGCGGTCCATCCTAGGTTAGTGCATGCAAGACAAATGCCCTACTGCTTGTGCCACCTCTCTGTCCTCATACATATATATTATTTATACCCTAAATTGCCCCTTAACTATTTCTGTAATGATCAATTTTATCCTATCTAAGTGTGTTTTAAATAATCAATTGGATAAACTTGATTATCTGGCTAGCCCCTGATGTCTAGCTATATAATATTAGCAGGCATGGAAAAGCATCGAAGTTGGAGTCTGTAGAATCTAAACCAGAAATTGTAAATTGTAAATTGTAATATTTGACTGAAGTATATTATTCTGTTGTATATATACATATACATGTATATATATTATTCTGAAGTATATTATTCTGTTGACTTAATATCAACTATTGCCCTTCTCTTTCACCCCTTCATAAATCTCAAAGGGCAGGAGCTGTGCATGGTATTTACAAAGTCAGACTTCAGTGGTAGACATTAAATCATTTATAAAATGTACCTTTGCATCCATGTGGCCTGTAACTTTCTTTCTAGGTTCAGTTTTTTATATATAGAGATCAAATGTCAATAAATTCTGCTTTACCCGTTTTTCAAAACATTTTATATAGACTCACACCACACAGCTATGCCATAGATAAAATAGAATTTATTATAGAAAAGTGATATTACAGGGGAAAACATACCATCCTTAACCTGAAACTTGAATTTAGACATAAATCTGCATCATACTTAGCTTGTTTACCATGGACATTTTCAGGCAAATAGATGAGTTGTCAAATGGGAAAAATCTTGTTCAGCAAATTTGTTAGTACTGTAATCTGTGTTAAAATAAGCCATATACAAGTATAAATAAACAGTAGTATATATAAGCAATAATGAATAACTCAGAGGTAAAGATAGTTATTTTTATTATATAAAATACCAATAAAAGAGGAATCACTTCATTAGTAGCAGTCATTTGACAGAAATAGGGAGAATTGTCTGACCTAAATAAAAATTTTGTTGCTCTTAGTTTCTAGGGTTATTCTCTTTAAAGTGATAACTATTTGTCACATGAAGTTATTTAAATGTAAATTAATCAAAATAAAAAATAAGTTGGTTCTAAGGAGAGATATAGTATAGGAATTAAGGAATCCCACAAGCACTTTTCAGGGATGAGCCCACACCACAGATTCTGAAGTACAAAATGCAGCTCAACCACAAGAGGGAAAGGTACCCTAAGTTACATGAATGCTTATTAATCACTTGGGCTAGTAGAATATGTCCATAATTGCATAAAGTTCTATTGGGCTGAAACTACCTAGAATAATAACTAACAAAGAAACATAATGATAAGAGAACAATAAATCTCTTTCTTTTGAAAATATGAGCTACTAAACTTTATTTTTTTTAAATATTCCTTTTTTTCTTTATTTTAATTTTATTGAAACCATGTGATTTACAAAGTCCTTCATAGTTGAGTTTCAGACATACAATGAACCAGGGCCAATCCCACCACCAGTGTCAGCCTCTCTCCACTAATGTTCCCTAGGTGCATCACATCCCACTACCCCCAAACCCCCCAGCCTGCCAGTATAACAGGCCCATTTTAAGTTTATTTGTTAAAGTTTGGGTCTGTTGATTCTACTGTTGCCTTTGGCTTGGATATTTAGTTCTGTCCATTTTTAACACCACCAATGTACAAGAGACCTCTTGGTCCCTGGCCCCATCCTTTCATATTTGTGTTTTTCTTTTCCATCCAGTTTCTTTCTTTCTCTCTACTATCCTCTGGAACCAAGTGTATAAGATATTAAAGACAACTCTCATTTAGACCATTGTGTTTTTTCATGCAGGTATTCTAAATACCACATATAAAGTGATATTCTGTATTTATCCTTCTTTTGGCTACTTCATTTAAACTAATGTCTTCAATTTCCATCCATGTAGCTGTAAATTGCATGATCGCTTTATTTTTCCATCCTCTCAACATGGGACTTTATCCTCAGTTTGTTACCCTCTTTTCCTAGAATTTAGAAAGAATTATAAAATAATGTGCTCGCTTCGGCAATACATATACTAGATTGGAAGGATACAGAGAAGATTAGCATGGCCCTGCGCAAGGATGACACGCAAATTCGTGAAGTGTTCCATATTAAAAAAAGAAAATATTCCAGTAACAGAATCAATTAGTGAAAGCATAATCTTTAATCCCCAAAGAAAATTCATCAGAAGGTAGATCATTGTTTTGTTTGTAGCTTTAAAATCTATAGAAGTTAACTGGAAAGTCTACAGAAGTAGACCTTTCACTTCTTTTCATTTAGCAAACAATGTGTAAAATTAGATATCCTCTTATAGTCCTTGCTGCTATGATTTTTAGCATATGCAAACCAACAAATATTAATATGGTAATTAAGAAGTCTCTTTATTAATTAGTGGTTGGCAAAAATGGTTTTGGAGAATTGTATTAATCAAAATATTTTAGAACAAGTTATATTTTTTTCATAGTTTAAATACTGATTTAGTGTGATTGATTTTTATGATGATCTTTGCGATCTTTGGTCCACAAATTAAAAATGATTCCAAGTTGAAGATTTAAGAATAGATCAAACCACTTTTGAAGCTCGGACTTCAAGGAATGAATGAAAGGAATAGGAAGATAGCTCAAGCCCTAGAGTTCACATGTGGTATCTTGAGTTTGACTTCTAGTATTCCACAGCTCCCTGAACATTTCAATTATAACTCTCATGTTATAGATTTTTGTCCCCTAAGCACAAAGTAAGTAAGAACCATTAGTCCTGTAAGAACTGGCCAGTCCTGAGTAATGCTTAATGTAACTCTGCCTGTACTGGATATTTTGTTATTAAATAAAAATATTAAATAAAGAAAGGATTTATAAACATAGGTTTTCATTTGAACTATTGCAAAATAGCTATTACAGAAATAGAGACATGGAAGTAAATTTTAAAAAAAATTATGAGAAAATTGATAAAAATTGAATGTTCAAGCTAAGGTTGTACCTCCATCACATAGTCACTTTTTAAAATATGTTTGGCATAGGGTTGTTGTGTATGTAAATATTTTTATGGGATTATTATGTTACTGACCCTACCCTGATCAGTGATTGTGCTCTACCCTAGGGTGTGACCTGGCATTCTGCTCCCACCCTAGGGTGGAACCTAATTCTGCTACACCATTGGGTGGTATTTGATCCCACCATGAGTGGTACCTGATTCTGTGCATAAAAGCAAGGTTCTGTGGAAGGTGGGGGGCTTTTTTCCTGGGGCCTATTCTTAGGCCTTTTCGCTTCGGCCTCTTCACGGAATAAAGAGCTGTGTTCTTCAGAAGCCTGACTGACTGTTGGCTTTCTTCCTGCCGCATTCACCTCAGAACCACCAGCTGAACAGGGTAACAGATGCGTGGTCCAACCTGGAAGAGAAAGGCCTCATCCTCCATCCCTCCAACAGTCAACCTCATCAGGGGCTGATTTGCAACAAGGGTAAATAGTGAAAGAAAAAAATCAATGTACATCAAAATGACTTCTCATCAGAAAAGCCTCTCATAATAGGAATATTTAGTTACCACTTAGGTAAAAAGTTCTTTGAGCACAATATTGTATAATTACATCTTTTATAGCAAGAGATAAAAGAAGTAATATACCAAATTATTCTAGTGATTTAAAGGTAAAACATTATTTGGAAAACATGGTTGGTGTTATTTCCTAAAATATTTATAATAGGCCAAAAAAGCACAGGAGGTTAAAAACATAGGATGCTCACACTGCTTTGCCACTAGTTCTTTGTGTGATAATTTCTTCTCTTTGAGCTATTTCACACCGAACATACAAATATTTTTGTTATTTAATGGACATGTCAATCATTAACATTCTCTATGCAAATATTATTTTCTTCATTTTAAAGCCACACTTAGTGTTATCTGGGATAATTCCAGGCTTAGTGCTAAGGAGTCATACTCAGAGAAGTTTGATAGACAATGTGGTCCTGGGAGTCAAACATGTGTCTTGTGAATGTAATGTCTGTATTCCAGCCTATTGAGCTATCTCCATGGCCCAACCACTATCATCCACTAAATTTTGGGTAATATAATGACAAGAATGGCCATAGATTCTATTTCTATATAGTACATTTAGAGTGTTTATAGCACTCAAAATCTGGTGACATTACTATTATAACCATTATTATTTTAAGAAAAATATAATAAATACTTCAAAAACTGTCCAAAAGAACTAATATTTGAACTGTAATCTGTCTTATGACACAGGTCACATTCTTAAGTACATTAACTTTTCACCTAATACTTGCCAGTAATATAAATTCCACAACAAAAATGTATGTTCTTTACAATTTCTTCTCCTTATGGAGTATCCATAAAACTTTCAGTCTTAAGTATCCAATTAATATTTGCTGATGTTTTTCTTTGTTGAAGAGACAATGTTAGTTGTTTTATATTAAGTAAGTTAATTCTCAAACATCTCTTTTTAATGAAGGGTATTATTGAGATAATCACATACTAATAGGGGCAAGAGGAGGCTGGCATGGAGTTTTCAAAAAGTAATAAAAATCAAGAGATGACTTCAAGAAATTATTCTATCACTATATGCACCATAAAGAATTAAGCTTGAACTCAGTTTGTGGATGAAAAAAAAACCTGAGATAATGATAAAACTCTGACATCATGACTGGTTCAGAAAAGGCTAGATTTTCCAGACAGGCAAAGCTCCAGAAGAAATAAAATGCTGTGACAAGAGCATGAAAATGTACCACCAAAAGTTCTAAACTCTGCCTTTTGAAACATCCTAGCTCTCATTTTATACGTACATAGAAAGCTCCCACTTGGGGAAGGTTTCATATAAAATACTAAAAAACTACCTCTGCAAAAGGAGGACATTTCCCTAGCCTATATTTTCACCCACATCTCAACCTGAGATATCTATACTCAGTGCTCTTTTCCTCTGAATCCCGCATTCTATCTTGAGGTCCACTCTTTCTTTCCTTCCACATAATCTATAAAATCTGGTTTACTTTAGTATGCGTCTCCTGAAATCCTTTCCTGTGAGGAAAATAGATCTTCCTGGAAAATCTGGCTAGATATTAGGAATGATTTTATTTTATTTTATTTTTCCTTCAAAGAGCAATTCTTTCCTCCAGCCTGAATTCCATGGCTTGTTGAAAAATCAGGTGGTGGAGATCATTCTTCACGCAGTGTAGAGCAAGTGTCAGTCAGGTGCAGTTTGATGATGGCTGTGTGAAGCTGATAAGAATGAAGAACTGCACTATGTAGATGCTCAAAGCAGAGTTTTTTTTTTCAGTCCTAAGTATTGTGATAAATTTGGTGGGTGACCGAGGAAGGTAGAGTGGAAAACAGCAGACACTTCTTGACCCTCCTGGTGTGCCTGATACAGCTCTTTTGTTCCCACCTCACATGAGCCACCTGCTAACATCATTATTCCCCCTTCTATGGAGAAAATAATAAAGAGGCAGAGGCATCACATATGGCATGCTAACAGAGACAACACAGAAGAGAATTGATTGATATATTCAAACCCCATTTTGCTTAATTTCAAACAGAATACTTTCTAATGACTTCAAATTCTATACTCTTCAACTTGAATGTAGGGATTTGTAGAGAAAAGAAAAAACTTCGAGATAGAGGCATATGCACATATACATAGATGTACAGAAGCACATACCACCAATCTATGACTAAATTATTCATGCAGCTATTGGAAAGTTGTTAAGATGCTTGAAATTCTAAAACATCTGGTGCCACAACAAACAGAATATAAAGAGGAATAGGAAAAAAACACATTTCGTGTCATTCAGGGAGTTTCTATTGCCCATAAGCACTGTGTAGCTGTGTAGTCCTTAATTTGTTTTATTTTTTCTGTTTGTAAAAGTCTAGAACAGTTGGTTCATAGTTGCTTCGTATTTTGGCTCTTACAAAAATTAATCAACTCTATCATCTTTTATCAACTAAAAATGTTTTATTTTTAATTTTCTTTTGTTTTGGGACCTCAACTGAGGGTACTCAAGTCTTATACCTGGAAAGACGTCATGCTGGAGGTTCAACCCAACCTTGCATAAAAGGCAAGCAATGGGCCTGCTGTACTATCTCTCTGGCTCCAAGAAGTAAAATATTCTTAAAACACAATTTAAGTCCTGAGATACACTGGCAGAAATGATCATTCAGTGGATTAAACACTTACCTTGCTTGCCACCTACTTGGATTTGATCCTATGCACCATATGTGTACCCTGAGAACAACCATGAGATATCAGTAAGTACAAAACAAGGGTAAACTCTGAACATCATGTAATATGACAACCCCCCCAAATATTAATTAACAATAATAAGTCCTTATTTCTTTGATATAACTCATTTACATAAGAGAGAATTAATGTGGAAATGAGAAAGACATTAAATAAATTTATGTTAACTCAATGCTATTTTCTCATATGGCTATATATAGCTTTATATAGTAAAATGATATATATTAATATTTTGTAACAATTCTCATATTTATGCATGCAATACATAAAATGAATATTATCTATTGTTTAAGAATATATAATATCTATTTCATCAAGATTTTGGTATTAAATTACTTCTGTTTCTCAATTATGAATGTTAATCTATTAAGTATCTTCAGTTGCTTTTACATCAAAATTTTATAACATATGTACCTTCATTATTATTTCTTATTTATAAATATGCATGATGCTCCCAGTGAACAATGATAACATTAATCTTTACAATTAGTAGATTTTCACCTTTATTATTATTATTATTATCAATTTTTGTTTTACCCATAATTATCATAACATCCATGTTTATTTTTAATGCCAAAGTCTACTGCTTTATCAAGGTTATAAATTCAAATTGAAACTGTGCTTGGTAAGGATTCTGTACCTATTAACTCTATCTCTAAGAACTAAGGTACAGCAAAACAAATTGGTAAAAGGCAAAGATGCAAATACAGTATACTTGGAATTCTTTATCACTTCATAGACATTCTAAGATTTTAAGATTTTATTTACTTATATAGGCAAGTGCTACCTATTCCTGAGTATGTAAAGCTCGTCCTTTCTTAAAATTTAATAGTTAAATTATTTGGGATATTGTGTCTGATACTTTAAAGAAGTGATGAAGAGAAGAAACATTTCTTATCCATATAAAATTCTTACTCTCTCTCTCTCTCTCTCTCTCTCTCTCTCTATATATATATATATATATATATATATATATATATATTAAGGCACCAAAGCGATTAACACAGTGGTAGGCATTTGCCTTGCACGCTGATGGCTGATGATCCGGGACAGACCTGGATTCAATCCCCTGCTTCCCATATGGTCCCCGGCGCTTGCCAGGAGTAATTTCTGAATTCAGAGCCAGGAGTAACCCCTGAGCATTGCCAGGTGTGGCCCAAATCCCCCCAAAAGTCCCACTATATATATTTTTATAGCAAAAAATAGAACTTCACTCCAAGAAATAAGAGAGGACACGTGGAAATGGAAGCACATATCCTGCTCAGGGATAGGCAGGATTAACATCATCAAAATGGCAATACTCCCCAAAGCATTGTACATATTTAAAGTGATCCCTCTAAAGATACCCATGACATTTTTCAAAGAAGTGGATCAGGCACTTTTGAAATTCATTTGGAACAATAAACACCCTAGAATAGCTAAAGAAATCATTGGAAAAAAGAATATGGGAGGAATTACTTTCCCCAACTTTAAACTGTACTACAAAGCAATAGTTATCAAAAAAGCATGGTATTGGAATAAAGACAGGCCCTCAGATCAGTGGAATAGGCTTGAATACTCAGAGAATGTTCCCCAGACATGCAATCACCTAACTTTTGATAAAGGAGCAAGAAATCCTAAAAGGAGCAAAGAAAGCCTCTTCAACAAGTGGTGTTGGCACAACTGGCTAACCACTTGCAAAAAATTGAACTTAGACCCCCAGCTAACATCATGTACTAAGGTTAAATCTAAATGGATGAAAGACCTCGATATCAGACCCGAAACCATAAGATATATAGAACAACATGTAGGTAAAACACTCCAGGACATTGAGACTAAAGGCATCTTCAAAAGGAAACTGCACTGTCCAAGCAAGTGAAAGCAGAGATTAACAGATGGGAATATATTAAACTAGAAGCTTCTGCACCTCAAAAGAAATAGTGCCCAGGATACAAGATGCCCCCACTGAGTGGGAGAAATTATTCACCCAATACCCATCAGATAAGGGGCTAATCTCCAAAATATACAAGACACTGACAGAAATTTACAAGAAAAAAACATCTAATCCCATCAAAAAATGGGGAGAAGAAATGGACAGACACTTTGACAAAGAAGAAATACAAATGGCCAATAGACACATGAAAAAATACTCCACATCACTAATCATCAGGGAGATGCAAATCAAAACAACCATGAGGTACCACCTCACACCACAGAGATTGGCACACATCACAAAGAATGAGAACAAGCAGTGTTGGCGGGGATGTGGAGAGAAAGGAACTCTTATCCACTGCTGGTGGGAATGCCGTCTATTTCAAACTTTATGGAAAGCGATATGGAGATTCCTCCAAAAACTGGAAATCGAGCTCCCATATGACCCAGCTATACCACTCCTAGGAATATACCCTAGGAACACAAAAATACAATACAAAAATCCCTTCCTTACACCTATATTCATTGCAGCACTATTCACCATAGCAAGACTCTGGAAACAGCCAAGATACCCTTCATCAGATGAATGGCTAAAGAAACTGTGGTACATATACGCAATGGAATATTATGCAGCCGTCAGGAGAGATGAATTCATAAAATTTTCCTATACATGGACGTACATGGTATCTATTATGCTGAGTGAAATAAGTCAGAGAGAGTGAGAGAGAGAGAAAGATGCAGATTTGTCTCACTCATCTATGGGTTTTAAGAAAATGAAAGACATTCTTGCAATAATAACTTTCAGACACAAAGAGAAAAGAGCTGGAAGTTCCAGCTCACCTCATGAAGCTCACCACAAACAGGGATGATTTTAGTTAGAGAAGTAACTACGTTTTGAACTATCCTAATAAAGAAAATGTACGAGGGAAATAGAAAGACTGTCTAGAGTACAGGCGGAGGTTGGGTGTGGAGGAGGGAGATTTGGGACATTGGTGACGGGAATGTTGCACTGGTGATGGGTGGTGTTCCTTACATGACTGAAACCCAAACACAATCATGTATGTAATAAAGTTGTTTAAATAAGGGCCCGGAGAAATAGCACAGTGGCGTTTGCCTTGCAAGCAGCTGACCCAGGACTAAAGGTGGTTGGTTCAAATCCCGGTGTCCCATATAGTCCCCCGTGCCTGCGAGGAGCTATTTCTGAGCAGACAGCCAGGAGTTACCCCTGAGCAATGCCGGACGTGACCCAAAAACTAAAATAAATAAATAAATAATAAATAAATAAATTTTAAAAAAAGGAAAAAAAGAAAAAATAGCTTTGCTGATAGACCCTTAATGCTGTAAACGACATATAAAATCAGTTTAATTTTAAATTTTCACTTGTAGCTATAAAAATCATGAATGGCTATAAAAGAAAACAGATCAGTCCAGGCAATTATTATATAATTTGGACTTAATTGAACTTGTCTTTATGTGAATGAGAAAATTTACTGGTGTGTTTTAAAGACTTATAGACCTACTATTTGTTTTTGTTTGTTTGTTTTTGTTTTTGGACCATACTGGTGATGCTCAGGGGTTACTCTTGGTATGTTCTCAGACACTGCTCCTGGCTTGGGTTGACCACATGTGATGCTGGGGATTGAACCGAGGACCAACAGTGCAAGGCAAATGCCCTACTGCTGTGCTATCGCTACAACCCCAGAACTACCATTTCTTTATAATATTATGGAATATCAGTTTTTACCTTAACAATTATATATATATATATATATATATATATATATATATATATATATATATATATAAATGATTGTCAGCACTCTCACTACTAAATTACTAATGCCATCTCACCAGCAAAAAAAATGCCTATTTTCATTCTTCCACCTCTCCTCTCTCTCTCTCTCGCATCAACTACATATTTTACAAATAGATTAAATTTAAAACTGAGCCTTCAAAATAGGGAGGCATGGCCTCATTTTCAAATGTTGCACTGCTGCTTCAGAACAGAATACCTAGATCTACACTGCTAGATTAAAAATACTTGGACAATGTTCTAAAATAAATAAATAATATATCCAAAGTACAAAGTATATATACTTTCAGGTTGGAATTATGTTCAAATTGGAGCGACTTCACTTTGTTATATTTATTTTAAAACGTATTTCATGAGCCAGAGGGCACTAAGACTTGTTCTGTACTGTGTTCAGGGAGAACAAATTAGGTTGCAGAAGAAGTGATTTAAGTGGTAGGTTTTCATTTCACAGTTGATCACAGAAAAGACAGAGACCATTTGGTTCTTTTTTCAATGTCTGCCAAAAAGTTACTTCGTGTCTCAAATACTGATTCTTTCATTGATGTGCAGAAAGCACTGAGCCCCAAAGGAAGCTTATGAAATTGGTTGAATGTCAAGGCTGGTATATATTTGTTGTTGAAATAAAACTGCTTTTATATTTTTAAATATCATTTGATTTCTCTTTCCCCTAAAATCCATTTGTTCTTATTTGATGAAATTATGAAGCTTGATATTAATTTAATTTGACCCTGTTCTCTATACAGACCTTTTAAAAATAATTTTGAACTTTATCAGTTATTTTATGTTTTTTCTCAGATATAAAATTGGAAATAGATTTATGAATCAGAAGAGATAATACTATGGATAGGATGTTTGCTTTGCATGTGACTAACAGGGTTTGATCCCTGTCATATCACATGGTCCCCCAAACCCCACCAGAATTTAATTTTCAGAACCAGGAGTAACAAGCTGTGTGAGATTCAAAAATCATTGAAAAAGAGATCAAGGTTCTAGCAGGGATGAAGAGAGAGAGAGAGAGAGAGAGAGAGATATTTTAAGTTCCTAAAATTAGCAACTTGAGAAAAAATTCTATATGGAATCTAATAGAAGAATGTAATGTTCTAAGAATGTTGAACTTCCATTTCCTCTTTTTCTAATCTCAAATGTGAAAACTTCAGCAGAAAGTCAGGACTAAAGCTCTACTGAAACCTTGAACTTCAGATCTTTCTGATTCCCTCCAAAACACTGCAAATAGGTTCAATTGAAAAATTGATTATTTTTTCACATTACTAATTAAGTAATTAATTAATAATTTTCACATTAATAAAGAGAAGGAACTGCAGGAAGACAACTAGCAAAAGGCCATTCATCTCGAGAATATGGCTATTCAGATGCATTTTGACAATCAATTTTTGAGATATTTTAAAAATATCTTTAAGATTGACTAACTTTCCAAAGCATTTTAAATAGTCAGTATGTAGAAACGAATCAAATGAAATCTCTGCCCATGTTAGTAAAAGGACAGGTAGCTCAATCTTACTTTGTATCAAAATATATCAATTGTTTATATGCTTTTCATATGGAATTATGGGCAAATCAGAGCAAATTCACTTTGTTATATTCATTTTAAAAAATATTTCATGAGCCAGAGGGCACTAAGACTTGTTCTGTACTGTGTTCAGGGTGAACAAATTAGGTTACAGGAGAATTCTATTTATTTATTTATTTAATTTAAAATAAAGCAATTCACAATTTGGTACTTCATTAAAAAATGAAACAGAGAGACAGGCATCATGCTAGGAATAAATTAATCATCTAGATAGTTCATACTGGGTTCAACTTTAAAATCAGTTTAAAATCCCACTTTCTTATCAATTATCTAAACATGTTAAGTAAATAAGGAATTGGAAATATTTTGTCAACACATATATAAGATAAATATGCAATTGAAGATTATCTCCAGGAGATGATTTGGTAGCTGGCCGTTACTTCAAATAAGTCAGTAGAGATCCCAGAAGTTATAAGTCTGTACATTAGCAAATCAAAAAATAACATTAAAAGTTATAGACACTAGGGGCCGGAGAGATAGCATGGAGGTAGGGTGTTGTTTGCCTTGCATGTAGAAGGACGGTGGTTCGATTCCCAGCATCTCATATGGTCTCCTGAGCCTACCAGGAGTGATTTATGAGCCTAGAGCCAGAAGTGTGAGCAAAAAAAAAATTAAAGAAAAGTTATAGACACCAACTCCCCATTGAACAAAACAAGAGATTACTTGACCTAAATGGAAAATGCACTAAACAAAGCAAATCAGATTGCACTGGTATTAACCTAAAAACAATGCCACTTATTTATAATAACCCGTCTGCTTCCTATCCATCATTCTTTAATACACGTTTGAGAACAATCATTCTCTGTCCTACATTATAATTAAATTATATAGGTAATTAATGACATATAAAATAGACTTCTTTTCCAATATCAAGAGTTAAGGAAAATGCTACTTATTTGAAATTCTAGAAATGTATTACTGAAGAAGTTTATAAAACTTATAGGGTAATCAAAAGTTTTTATGATATATTTGATCTAAATTTTAAATAAAATCTTTCCTATAAAACACAATAAATTTTAGAAAATTTTATTGTAAATGGATAGATTTCAAGAAATTTAAGCTTCAGTATGAGGTTTTTCAATGTTTTTCAGCAAACTAAAAAAGTTCAAATTTAAAAGATGCATTTATATAATTTAGTCCTCTTCATATGTAAGGTTCCTTTCTCCTTTACTTTCCAATAAAATTTTCTGCCTTATAAAAATGCATTGATGGCATAAATTACAGTTATATTACCTATAATTAGATACTAAATTTAATTCAAGTCCTTTCTACAAAATTATCTTTATGGCTCTACTTGATATTTCATTTCACATTCTGAACCTGATAAACCTTGGATAACTTTTCATTGTATTTCCTAACATATGATGATATTTAAATTTTTTTATCTGAAGTACAGATTACAGAAATTTTCAAACATTTTTGTATCATAAACAAGAAAACATTTAACCATTATGCTAATATGCATATATTTAAGCATAGTAACTTCAAATAATGATTTAATTTATCAAGCAAAAGTTATCCAGAAAAACCTTGACAGCGCCAAGGATGGATATGGGATTTAATAATACTTTATCTAGCACTAAAATATTAGTAAGTGCTTTTAGCAAAACATTTGACAGAAAATACAAAGGGTATTCAATGTATGGATTGAATATAGTTGAGAGAGAGAAATAGCACATTCATGAACCTAACTGCATGAATACAGATTAAGTCTGAGAGTATAAAGCACAGATAGTAATAGTGTTCTTAAGGGTGACTTAGTTATGATAGAAACTCCTCTAGCATAGAAAATAAGTGCTGAGGTTTTCAGTAAAGAAATGGTATTAGCAAATCTGGGTATCAGAAACACAGACTTTTCAGTCTGAATAACATAGTAACTTGCTATATGGTTTCTATGAAATGGCCTTCATGCTTATAAAACAAGATGCTAATTCATTAACTTCAGATTTCAGGTAGGAATATGGCAAAAGAAGGGATGAAAGACATATGCTCTACTATTTGTAAAGAGAACTCTGTAGATTCCAGATCACTCTACTTATTCTTCATTGGTGCATGCCACTCTTTTTTACTTTGTTTGTTGTGTTTTGTTTTGTTTGGGGGACACAGACCGGCAGTGCTCAGGGGTTAGTCCTGACTCTGCACTCAGAAATCACTCCTGGCAGGCTCAGGGGACCATATTTGACGCCAGGGTTAGAACTTGGGTCAGCTGCGTGTAAGGCAAATGGCCTACCGGCTGTGCTGTCTCTCTGGTCACTCATAAATAATTAGAGGAAAGCCAGAAAACACAACTTTTAATAGTAGTATTTAATTGGGTATCAACCTTTTCTTCTGAAATTAAGATCAAGTTAATTTCAATAGAGGAAAATATACATAACTTATTGGAAGTTACTTTATATCTCTAAGATTACTTATTTGAAAACAATGAATAAGTCAAAGGGAAAAATAAATGCAATTTTAAAAAAGAATAGTTTATATTTGATTGCATATATACAATTATACAAATAAGTATATTCTGTAAAAATAATTCTATCCCAGTTAAAAAAGCTAAGTAAATAGTAAAAAGTATATAATACTGAGCTCTTTGTTCAAGTATTTGTCTTCTTTTTGCTTTGCTTCAGTTTTCTTCCTCTGCTTCTCTTTTTCATACATTTTTTTGTCACAGACACTTTCCTAGGTTTCTGCAGGGCTTGGCCTTTATTTTACTATATATAAAGCTAAAATAAATAAGAGCAATGCAATGCCATACATGGCATATTTGGAAAGATAGTAAATATTTAATAGATGATATGGTAAATAATGTATATAATTTAGCAAGAAACAATGTAAATATTTCATAGACTGCAGTGCAGCTGTTTTGGAAATAAACCTGTGAATCTGGAGAAAAATTGCAGTTGAAAATGTGCTTTCCTAATAAGAACACTTGTTTCTTAGGTGCCTAGTCCATAATCTGAAAGTAATGCTTGGCCTTTAATATATAACCAAACCTTTATCATCTAATAGAAACAAGGCATGGGTGATATGGATAATTAAAAATAGTGAAATAATGGCTATACATGCCAGTTAGATTTTGGACCAACATTTTATATTTTACAGAAGTTGCTTCCTTTCTCAATTATATTATTCTTAGGATGGTGTTAAAATATTTTTTCTCAAATGTCTTTATATACACTAGTGAAATCTGTTCAGTGATGAACTGTTTGCCACAGATAATCCAACCTTTTCTGTATAATTACTTTCTTTAAACACCATGGTTACAAGATAGTTCATAATTGATTTTCAGTCATACAATGTAGCATTCACCAATGCACATGTCCTGCCACCAATATCCCCAGTTTCCTCCCACTTTCTCCCACCCTCCCCATTGCCTCTGGGGCAGATATTACTTATATTTCTTTTTTTTTGACACTGTGTTTTGTACTGTTGCTAGTGAAGAGGTATCATGCATATTAATTTATTCCTTTTCAATACCTAGTTCTTGTCCATAGTGATCAGTTCCAACCATCATTTTCATGTTTTTTACTTCTCTAACTGCATTCACCACTCTTTGTGGCAAGCTTCCTCTTATGGATTGGTCCTCTTGATCTTCATTTCATTCTTCTTATATCACACAAATGTGTGATGTTATTTGGTAACTCCCCCTCGGACTCATTTAACTCAACAGAATAATCTCTATATCTATCAATATATAAGCAAATTTCATGACTTCATTTTTTTTTTTTTTTTTTTTGGTTTTTGGGCCACACCCGTTTGACGCTCAGGGGTTACTCCTGGCTATGTGCTCAGAAATCGCCCCTGGCTTGGGGGAACCATATGGGACGCCGGGGGATCGAACCGCTGTCCGTTCCTTGGCTAGCGCTTGTAAGGCAGGCACCTTACCTCCAGCGCCACCGCCCGGCCCCTCATGACTTCATTTTAATAGTAGTTGCATAGTATTCCATTGTCCAACTGTACCAAAGTTTCTTTGGGGTGGTTGGGCAACACCCAGAGGCATTCAAGGGTTAATTATATCTGGTTCTGCATTCAGAAACCACTCCTGGCAGACTCAGGGAACCATATTGGATGCAGGGGATCAAACATAGGTGGGTCCAAGGTCGCCCTTGTGCAAGGTTGCTTTTAGATTCTGGCTATTGTAAATAGTGCTATGATGAACATGGGAATGCATTGGGCATTTTGTATTGTGTTGTTGTGTTCCTAAGTCTTATATTAGGTGTAATATTGCTGGGTAATATGGAAGCTCAATTTATAGTTTTTGAGGAATATCCATATTGTTTCCCAAAAGGCTAGTCCAGTCTACATTCCCACCAGCAGTGATTGAGAGTCCCTTTATCCCTGCACCTGTGCCAGTACTGCTGTTCTTGTTCTTAGTGTTTTATGCTAGAATTTGTGGAGAGAGTTGGTATCTCATTGTTGTTTTGATTAGCATCTCCCTGATCATTATTGATGTGGAGCATTATTTCATGTGCATTTTTTGGCCATCTGTATTCATTCTTTGAGAATATGATTGCTCATTTTTTCTCTCCATTTTTGGATCAGATTATTTGGAGGGTAAGTTTTATCAGCGCTTTGTGTACCCTTTATCTGATGATTAGTTTCTCCCATTCTGTGACTAGTTTTTTGTATCCTCGTTACTATTTATCTTTAGGTACACACATTTATTTATCTTTAGGTAGACACATTTATTTATCTTTTCTGCCACTTGTTTTGCTGCGGTATTTTTCCTTGAGATGTGTTTAGATTCAATTCCATGGAACATTATGCCTACATTTTCTTCTTTGTACCTTGTTTTCAGGTCTGATATCAAGGTCTTTTGTCCATTTTGACTTGATTTTTCTGTTTGATGTTAAGAGAGGTCTGATTATGGTAGTTCTCTGTGTAGTTATTTCTATAGCTGCACTACCATAAACATGTGAATGAATGAGGGAACTGGAAAGCCTGACTGGAGTACAGGTGGGGGTGGGGTGGGATGGAGGGAGATTTGGGACATTGGTGGTAGGAATGTTGCACTGGTGAATGGGGTGTTCTTTACATGACTGAAACCTAATAACAATCATTTATGTAATCAGATTTTAAATAAAGAAAAAATTATAAAAAAAGAGGTCTGAGTTCATTTTTGTTCATGTAGGTGACCAGTTTCTCCAACAAAACTTGCAGAAATCTTTCCTTTATCCACTTTGTGGTCCATGCTCCTTTATCAAAGTTTAATTGATCTTGGGCCAGCAGTAAGGCATTTGCCTTGCATGTCGCCAACACAGGAGAGACCTGATTTGATTCCCGACACCCATATGGTCTCCCAGCCTGCCAGGGGTGATTTCTGAGTGTAGAGCCAGGAGTAATCCCAAAATACCACTGGTTGTGGCCCACAATCAATTAATCAATCAATCAATAAGTACATAAATAAAGTTTAAAGAAATTTAATTGTTTAATTGATCTTAAATCCTTGGGCCCATTTCAGAATATTCAAGACTATTCCATTGATCTAAGATCCCATCTTTATTCCAATGCCATGCTGATTTAATGACTACTGCTTTATAGTGCAGTTTAAGTTGGGGAAAATGATACCTTCCATATTATTTTACCCAAGGGTTGCTTTGGCTATTCATGGGCATTTATTGCTCCCTATGATTTTAAGTAACATATGATTGACTTCTTTGGAAAATATCATGGGTATTCTCATAGGAATTGCACTAAATATGTATAATGATTTGGTAAGTATTAACATTTGAATTGTGTTAATCTTCCCCATCTGTTAGCAGGTTGTTTCCATTTACTTGTGTCCTCTTTATTTCTTACAGCAGTGTTTTGTTATTTTTTGTATAGGTTTTTTCACCTCTTTACCTTGATACTTGATATTTTAACAGAATTGTGAAATGGATATTTTAAAATATATTTTTATTCTCTTTCATTATTTGGGTATAAAAAAGCCAAAGGTCTTTTGCATGTAAATTTTGTAGACTGCACTTTACTAAACAAATTTTTTTAAACAAGACTTTTTGTAGCCTTTAAGATTTTCTAAATACAGTAACATGTCCTCTGCTGACAGAGAGTGTTTCACTTCTTCCTTTTCTATGTGGATGCCCTTGATATCTTTTTCATGCCTAATTTCTATACAAGTGCTTCTATACATTTTAATATACAGATACAATATATTTAATAAAAGTTATGAGAAGGGGAAACCTTGTCTTGTGTTAAGTCTTAAAGTAAAGCCTTTTCGTTATTCTTTATTTAGTATAATGATTGCCATGTGCTAGTGGTAAATGGCTTTGACAATATCGAGGGAAGTTCCTTTAATTCTCATCTTTTTTGAATAATATATTTAAGCACCATAATTACAAACATGCTTGTAGTTGAATTTCAGTCATAAAAGGATGTCCCCTTCAACAGTGCAATATCTCCACCACCAATACACCCCAATTCCTATCTTTTAATGAGTTTTTTTTTAAATTATGAATGGGTGCTGGAACTTGTCAAATGCTTCTCAGCATCTATTGATATGATTATATGATTTTGGTTTTTCTTTTATTGATATGGTATATTATACTGATTGACTTGCATATGTTAAGCCATTCTTGCATCTCTGGAATTAATCTTACTTGGTGGTGGTATATAGTTTTCTTAATGAGTTATAGTATTCTGTTTGTTAGTATTTTGTTGTGGATCTTTGCATCTGTTTTCATAAAAAATATTGACTTATAATTTTCTCTCTCTTCTTTTTGAGGTTCTCTTCTGCTTTTGGTATGAGGGTGGTGTTAGTTTTACAGAAACTGGGTGTATTTTTTGTTTCTTCAGTTACTTGGAAGAGCCTGAGAAGGACTGGCAGTATGTCCTCTTAAAAGATTTCAAAGAACTTATTAGGGGCCAGACTGGTGGTGCAACAGTAAGGCGTCTGCCTTGCATGCGCTAGCCTAGGACAGACAATGGTTCGATACCCCAGCATCCTTTATGGTCCCCAAGCTAGGAGAGATTTCTCAGCGCATAGCCAGGGGTAACCCCTGAGCATCACCAGGTGTGTCCCCCAAAACAAAACAAAACAAAAAATTGACTAGTGAGGGCACCGGAGTAATAGCACGGCAGCAGAGCATTTACATTGCAGTTGGCCAGCCCAGGATCGACCCGGGTTCGAACCCAGCATCACATATGGTAACCTGAGCTTGCCATGAGCAATTTCTGTGCAAAAAACCAGAAGTAACCCCTGAGAACCACCAGGTGTAATCCAAAAACAAAAACAAAAACAGAAATAATTTACTAGTGAATCCATCTGTGCCTAGGCTTTTGTTTTGGGGCAGCCTTTTGATCACAATTTCAGTTTCATCAACCATGGTATGACTATTCATGTATTCCAGATCAAACCTTGGAGGATATATGAGTACAAAAATTTATCCATTTCTTTAAGGTTCTCTTGTTTTTGTGGAATAAATATTATGAAAGTGATCTATGATTACTCTTTGAATTTGTATAGTATCTGTAGTGACATCTTCTTTTCATATCTGATCTTGGTTATTAAGTTTCTCTCTCTGACATAATTTGTGAGTTTTGTTAATGGTTTATCAGTCTTGTTTAGTTTTTCAAAGAACAAACTTGTTTTTATTGGTATTTTGGGTTGTTATTGAACTTCTATTTTATAAAGTTTTATTTTAACTTTATTATTTCCTTCTGCCTGCCTACTTTAGGATATTTTGACCCTTTTTAAATTGCTTAAGCTGTGATATTAAGTTATTAATGCAGGTATTTTCTTCCTTCCAGATGAATGCTTTACAAGCTCCAAATTTTCGGCTTTCTACTACTTTTGTTATGTCTCACACATTTTGATAATTTGTGTATTCATTCTCATTTGTTTCCAGCAATCTTTTTTTCCTCTTTGATTTCCTCTTTGACCCACTGGTTGTTCAGCAGTGAGCTATTTAATTTCCAAGTGATAAAATCATTTCTTTGTTTATGTTTCTAATCATTTCCATTTTGTGTGCATCATGATGGGAGAAGATAGTTGATACAATTTCTAGCCTCTTGATTTTATGGTGGTATGTTGTATGGCATAGCATGTCATCTATGTTAGAAAATGTCTCTTGGGGGCCCGACTGTGAGAAACTGTGAGTGCTGCATTGTGTGTTTGTCTACTGTCCTGTCTCATGAACCTCTTGGAAGTGGGCCGAAAAGGCCCCAGAAAATTCGCTCTCCCAGAGGCTCATTCAAGGGCCAGAACACCAAGGAACTGCTTCCAAACATGAAAACCGGCTATAAGCAGTACTTTGCAGAAGGCAGGTCCCCTGTTTGTGACGTCAGGCTGGGAAAATCTATGAATCTATGCCTGCCCAGTGGAGCCCGACTGTGAGAAACTCTGAGTGCTGCCTGTGTGTGTTTGTCTCCTGTTCTGTCTCTTGTACCTCTTGGGAGTGGGCTGAAAAGGGTCAGAGAAAATTCGCTCTCCCAGAGGCTCTTTCAAGGGCCGGAACTCCAAGAAACTGCTTCCAAATGTGAAAACCGGCTATATGCAATGCTTTGCAGAAGGCAGGCCCCCTGTTTGTGACGTCAGGCTGGGAAAATCTATGAATCTACACCTGCCAAGTGGGGCCTGTCTGTGAGAAATTGTGAGTGCTACCTGTTTGTGTTTGTCTTCTGTGCTGTCTCCTCAAACTCTTGGGAGTGGGCCGAAAAGGGCCGAGAAAATTCGCTCTCCCAGAAGCTCCGCTTTGCTATGTGGCCATGCACTCTTTCTAAGGAAAGAACACTACTGCACAAGAAGAAAAAATCAGACTAAGAACTGTGCTGGATCGCTGAAGCCCAGCATTTCCCCCTGTAGTGTCTTTTCTGCTGGGTCCTCACGCCTAAGATTTGATTGTCTGTGAGGCTTCATTCACAGCGGACTCCCCTTCCTTGAAGGCAAGTCGACCCACCCAGAAAGGGCGGCGCCAGAGGAGCATGGCCACATAAATTGTTTAGCCAATTAGTACCACCACAACACGTAGAAAAACCGAAATACAAGTGTGACAATGGGGAAACAACGCAGGCCAGCATCAGACATAAATAATGAAGATGACAATTCTGATGACCAGAAAACGGCCAACCAACTAATCAATCTTTCAGATAAGGAGTTTAGACAAGAACTATGGAAGATGCTCAAAGAACTCATAGAAACCATGGATCGAGTTGAACAGAACACTAATAAGAACCAAGAAAACATGAAGACAGAAATCACAAAACTTCAAACTGAAATAACAGGTCAAATAACAGGCCTGAAAAACTCAGGAAACGAATTAAATGACAAAATGTATAAGCTCTCCAACAAGGTAAAAGAAGCTGAAAATAGAATTGGTGCTGTGGAAGATGAGATAAATAACAAATCCATAGAGCGGGAGAGAATGGAAAAAAAACTGAAAGCAAATGAACAGACAATGGAAAAATTAGTCAAAGAATGGGAACAGATAAAAATAAAAGTCTATGATAAGCTCAACAGAAACAACTTAATAATTATTGGAGTCCCAGAGACCCAGGAAGAAAATTTCCAGGAAGAATCAATGGTCAAGAACATCATTAAAGAAAAACTTCCAGAACTAAAGAATATATGTGATCAAATCCTGCATACCTGAAGAGTACGAACCAAAAGAGACCCCAGGAAAAATATACCAAGACACATCCTAGTCACAACAACAAATCAAACAGATAGAGATAGAATTCTGAAAGCAGAAAGATAAAAAAGGGAAATCACATTCAAGGGAGCATCCTTGAGATTTACAGCAGACCTGTCACCAGAAACACTCAAGGCCAGAAAGCAGTGGTGGGACATAGTGACAAAACTCAATGAAATGAATGCATCGCCTAGAATACTGTACCCAGCAAAACTCACTTTCCAGTTTGACGGCAGAATACATGGTTTCACAGAAAAAACAAAAAGCTCAGAAACTTTACAGACTCAAAACCAGTATTAAGAGAAACACTGAAAGACCTAATTTAAGACAAGACTGACCAAAAGACACACCATATTTTGATATAAAGTTGGCATTAAATCCCAGAACAATTCTTTCTCTCAATGTCAATGGGCTAAATGCACCAGTTAAGAGACACAGAGTGGCTAAATGGATCAAAAAACTCAATCCAACCTTCTGCTGCCTACAAGAAACGCACCTGAATAGTCAGAACAAACATAGACTCAAAATAAAAGGCTGGAGGAAAATTATCCAAGCAAACAACACCCATAAAAATGCTGGAGTGGCCATACTAATATCAGATGATGCAAACTTTATACTCAGGAAAGTTGTAAGGGATAAAGATGGACATTTTATATTAAGCAAGGGGTATTTAGAGCAGGAAGAAATCACTCTCCGAAACATATATGCACCGAATGAGGGGCCAGAAGAATATTTAATACAATTGTTGACAAATTTGAAAAATAATATCAATGACAACACAATAATTGTGGGAGACCTCAACGCGGCTTTTTCAACACTGATACGTTAGCCAGACTGAAACCCAACAAGAATATACTAGACTTGAGATGAGAAATGGAAGAAAGAGGCCTAGTAGATATGTATAGGACACTCCATCCCCAGATACCTTGATACAAATTCTTCTTTAATGTCCATGGGACATTCTCCACGATAGACTACATGCTGGCACATAAACATACCTCCATAATATCAGGAAGATAGAAATTTTGCAGGCTATCTTCTCTGACCACAAGGCTCTGAAATTACAAGTGAATTCCAAAGGGACACAGAAGAAAAATTTAACACCTGGAAGTTAAACAGCCTCATAATGAATAACCAGTGGGTCTAAGATAAAATAAAAGAGGAAATCCAAATGTTTCTTGAAACAAATAATAATAAAGACACAAACTATCAAAACTTATGGGACACAGCAAAAGCAGTAAAGAGGGTAAAATTTAAAGATTTGCAAGCGCACATCAGGAAGTAAGAAGGGGCCTACCTGAATAGCTTAATGACACAGCTCATAGAATTAGAATGTACTCAAAAAACGGACACAAAAATATGGATACAGAGGAAATAAAGAAGGTGAGAGCATAAATCAACGAGGTGGAAAATCAAAAAACAACCTGAAAGATCAACGAAAGCAGTAGTTGGTTCTTTGAAAAAATAAACAAGATAAATAGACCACTGGCAAACCTAACAAAAAAAAGAGAGAGAAATTTGATAACTAGTATTTAAAATGAAAAAGGAGAGATCACTGCTGATATGGCAGAGATTCAAAGGGTAATTTGAAATTACTTTGAAAACTCTATGCTACTAAAAATGAGAACCTGGAAGAAATGGATACATTTTTGGACTCTTATAATCTTCCAAGGTTGAATGAAGAGGATGTAGCATATCTAAACACCCCCATCACTACTGATAAAACTAAAATGTAATCAAATGTCTGCCCAAAAACAAAAGCCCAGGTCCAGATGAATTCTTTCAAAGCTTACAAGAGGAACTACTACCAATCCTGGCAAGACTCTTCTTGAAATCGAAAAAATGAAAACACTTCCACATAACTTTTATGATGCCAACATCACCTTGATAACTAAACCAGACAGAGATTCTATGAAATAAGAAAATTACAGATCGATATCACTGATGAATGCCAATGCAAAGATCCTGAAAAAAATCCTGGCAAATAGGATTCAATGCCTCATTAAGAAGATCATCCAATACGACCAAGTAGATTTTATCCCGGGAATGCAAGGCTCGTTTAACATTTGTAAATCTATCAACATCATACACAACATCGACAGCAAGAAAAATAAATATCACATGATCATATCAATAGATTCAGAGAAAGCATTAATAAGGTCCAACACCCATTCCTGATCAAAACTCTCAGCAAGATGCGAATGAAAGGAACCTTTCTCAATTTAGTTAAGGCCATCTGCCACAAGCCAGTGGCATATATTATCCTCAATGGAGAAAAACTAAAAGCCTTTCCTCTAAATTATGGCACAAGACAAAACTGTCCTCTCTCACTACTCCTATTCAACATAGCACTGAAACTACTCGGTATAGCGATTAGGCAACTAAAATATATCAAGGGAATCCAGATAGGAAAGGAAGAAGTCAAGTTCTTGCTGTTTGCAGATGACATGATACTCTACTTAGAAAACCCTAAAGACTCTACCAAAAAGCTTCTAGAAACAATAGACTCATATAGCAAGGTGGCAGGCTGCAAAATTAACACACAGAAATCTTAGGCCTTTCTATACACCAATAGTAATAAGGAAGAAATGGACATTAAGAAAACAACCCATTCACAATACTGCCACACAAACTCAAATATCTTGAAATTAACTTGAATAAAAATGTGAAGGACCTATACAAAGAAAACTATAAAACTCTGTTCCAAGAAATAAGAGAGGACACGTGGAAATGAAAACGCATACCCTGCTCATTGGTTGGCAGGATTAATATAATCAAAATGGCAATAATCCCCAAGGCATTGTACATATGAAATCCCTCTAAAGATACCCATGACATTCTTCAAAGAAGTGGATCAGGCATTATGAAATTCAATTTGAAAAATAAACACCTTAGAATAGCTAAAGCAGGGCCCGGAGAGATAGCACAGCAGCATTTGCATTGCAAGCAGCCGATCCAGAACCAAAGGTGGTTGATTCGAATCCCGGTGTCCCACATGGTCCCCCGTGCCTGCCAGGAGCTATTTCTGAGCAGACAGCCAGGAGTAACACCTGAGCACTGCCGGGTGTGGCTCAAAAACCAAAAGAAGAAAGAAAGAAAGAAAGAAAGAAAGAAAGAAAGAAAGAAAGAAAGAAAGAAAGAAAGAAAGAAAGAAAGAAAGAAAGAAAGAAAGAAAGAAAGAAAGAAAGAAAGAAAGAAAGAAAGAAAGAAAGAAAGAAAGAGAAAGAAAGAAAAAAGAAAGAAAGAAAGGCAGAAAGAAAGAGAATAGCTAAAGCAATCATTGGGAAAAAGAATATGGGAGGAATTACTTTCCCCAACTTTAAACTGTACTACAAAGCAATAGTTATCAAAACAACATGGTATTGGAATAAAGACAAGCCCTCTGATCAGTGAAATAGGCTTGAGTACACAGAGAATGTTCCTCAGACATACAATCACCTAATTTTTGATAAAGGAGCAAGAAATCCTAAATGGAGCAAAGAAAGTCTCTTCAACAAGTGGTGTTGGCACAATTGGCTAACTACTCGCAATAAATTGAACTTAGTCCCCAGCTAACATCATGTACGAAGGTAAAATCCAAATGGATGAAAGACCTCGATGTCAGACCCAAAACCATAAGATATATAGAGCAACATGTAGGCAAAACACTCAAGACATCGAGACTACAGGCATCTTCAAGGAGGAATCTGCACTCTCCAAAGAAGTGGAAGCAGAGATTAACAGATGGGAATATATTAAGCTGAGAAGCTTCTGCACCTCAAAGGAAATAGTGCCCAGGATACAAGAGCCCTCTAGTAAATTGAAGAAACTATTCACCCAATGCCCATCAGATAAGGGGCTAATCTCAAAAATATATAAGCCACTGACAGATCTTTACAAGAAAAAATCATCTAAACCCATCAAAAAATGGGGTTAAGAAATGGACAGACACTTTGACAAAGAAGAAATACAAATGGCCAAAAGACACATGAAAAAATGCTCCACATCACTAATCATCAGGGAGATGCAAATCAAAACAACTATGAGGTACCACTTCACACCACAGAGAATGGCACACATTACAAAGAATGAGAATAAACAGTGTTGGTGTGGATGTGGAGAGAAAGGAACTCTTATCCACTGCTGGTGGGAATGCCGTTGAGTTCAACCTATATGGAAAGCGATATGGAGATTCCTCCAAAAACTGGAAATCGATCTGCATATGATCCATCTATACCACTCCCAGGAATATACCCTAGGAACACAAAAATACAATACAAAAATCCATTCCTTACACCTATAATCATTGCAGCACTATTTACCATAGCAAGACTCTGGGAACAGCCAAGATACCCTTCAACAGATGAATGGCTAGAGAAACTGTGGTACATATACGCAATGGAATATTATGCAGCTGTCAGGAGAGATGAAGTCATGAAATTTTCCTATACATGGATGTACATGGAATCTATTATGCTGAGTGAAATAAGTCAGAGAGAGAGAAAGATGCAGAATGGTCTCACTCATCTATGGGTTTTAAGAAAAATGAAAGACATTCTTGCAATAATAATTTTCAAACACAAAATAGAAAAAAGCTGGAAGTTACATCTCACCTCAGGAAGCTCACCAGAAACTGGGATGAGTATAGTTAGAGAAATAACTACATTTTGAACTATCCTAATAATGAGAATATATGAGGGAAGTAGAAAGCCTGGCTATAGTATAGGCGGTCGTTGGGTGGGGAGAAGGGAGATTTGGATCATTGGCGATGGGAATGTTGCACTGGTGATGGGTGGTGTTCTTTACATGACTGAAATCCAAACACAATCATGTATGTAATCAAGGTGTTTAAATAAAATATAGTAAGAGAACATGTCTTTTGTGCAGTGGAGAAGAATGTATATACAGCTTTTGAGGGACTAAAAGTTATATATATATGTATATATATATGTATGTGTTAATGATGAAATATCCCACTTCCTCTTGGGATATGCTATTTCTTCAGCACTGTATTATATTGATATGATAAAAATAAATATAGTTGGTAAGGTATATTTGATTTTATAATAAAGTTATAATTGGAGAGGAGATGTTAGTACATAACAAAAGATGTTGAGGTAATATAGAGTTATGTAGCAGGAATGGGACTTGCTTTGTAGGCAGCTAACACAAATTTGCACCAGTTTAACTGTGAATTTAGAGTCAGGAGTGATTCTGGAGACCAAATGGTGTGGCCCAACTTTTTATTAAAAAATGAATCATTAAATATTAGATTGTTGTAAAGTAACTAATATTGCAATAAAGTCAATTTATTAAGAAATATATTAAGTTAATAATTTTATATTAATAATTTTAATTTTATTTAATTTTATTTATTTTCACAGTAATATTTTAGTTATGTATTGTCATTGAATCAGGGGAATTCCCACTACCAAAGTTGTGATCTCTCCACCCCCATTTCCAGCATGCATGCCATATCCCCCTCCTTACCTCTTGGGGTGCTAGTATAAGCTGTGTCTAGCTTGTAAGGTAATAATTTTTGTCCTACATGTTATCAGTCAAATTTCCATTATATTTTTCCAGAAGAGATAATTTCATAGTCCAAATATTTCTTAGTCTACTCTGACTATTTTTCCTCAATAAGATATTTTTCCTTTGGAAGATATTACTTTTACTTATTTTTAAACAATTAAAGTTATTTTATATATTGCTTATGTATGTTTGCATTTTCTTCATTTTCCTTTTGGGCAGGGAAAGAACAATATTTCATTTTAAGCTAGAAATTCCTTATATGAGAAAATTATTCCTATCTTTCTACATCAAAATTTAGGTCTTCAATGATCTAATTTTGACATATTTTCATTGTCTTGCCTTCTATTTGAGAATATTTCTCTATGCATTCAGATATTTTTATCATAATGCTAAAATGAGATTATAAAAAGGATGCTGTTAGTGATCATTTATTGAACATTAAAGTTGTAACTACTGAGCTAGATTCTAGTGGCCTGGATACTGACAGGGAAAACCTTGCCAGGGGGAACCTCAGCTCAAAAAGCAAAATCAATTGTTCTGACTGGGGCCTGCCAATTGGCTAATATATTTAGACTAAATATCTATATTGATTCTAGATGAGCTTTCTTAGTTCAATATGCTTGTTTATTTCATAATATGGAAGGAAAGGGGATATATAACAACAAGCAGAATATATTTATTATTTTTATGATATATTTTAATTAAATCACCATGAGTTACATTTACAAAGTTGTTAATGGGGGCCCGGAGAGATAGCACAGCGGTGTTTGCCTTGCAAATAGCCGATCCAGGACCAAAGGTGGTTGGTTCGAATCCCGGTGTCCCATATGGTCCCCCGTGCCTGCCAGGAGCTATTTCTGAGCAGATAGCCAGGAGTAACCCCTGAGCACCGCGGGGTGTGGCCCAAAAACCAAAAAAAAAAAAAAAAAAAAAAAAAAAACAAAGTTGTTAATGGTAGAGGTTCAGACAAAATATCCAACACCTATCCTTTCATCAATACACATAAAGTGCCACAAACACACCACTTTTCTCTTGCCCTCTGCCTTGTCATCTGCCTGCCTCTCTAGCAGATATATTCCTTCTCTCTTTCACTATCTCTTTGCCTCCCACAGTCCTCCTTTTTTATTTTTTGACATTATGATGGTATTACAATATTAATGAAGGAGTATAGTATAAAACATCTTTTTAATTTTATGGAGGTATGTTTTGTGGCCCAGTATGTAAATGTGGTCCATCTTGGTAATGTCCCATTTACATTGGAGAAGAATATGTATAAATATTTTGGGGATTAAAAGCTATATATATATATCATATATATATATGTAGGTAAAGTCCTGTTCTTACATTTCTTCTGTCAAAGCCTACATATTCCTGTTAAGTTTTAGCCTGGCTGATCTTTCAAGAGGTAATATAAAACAATATTGAAATCTTCAAACAATATCTTGATGCTATTCATGTTTTCCTTCAAGTCTATTAGGAGCTGTTATAACTATTTTGCTGGCCACTTGTTGGGAGTATGTGTGTGTGTGTATATATATATATATATATGTTTAGAATATATATGTTTAGAAGTGTGATTTCTTCTTAATGTAGCCTGAAGTCCATGTTGTCTGATATTGATATGAGTATGGCCCTCTCAGCCTTTTTCTGGGAGTTGTTTTCTTGAAGAATTATCTTCCTTCCTTTGAGTTTGTTTCAATGAAGTTAGAATGTTTTAATCACTTTTCTAATCCATTTTTCCTCTCTGACTCTTAATGAATTCATTTAGTGCATTGACATCGAGAGTGATAATTGCCATAGAATATTTTGCCATCTATTTGCAGAAGTTTGTTGTGTTTGTAGGGTTTATCTTGCATTAAAGTACCCCCTACAATTCTTCTTTTTTTAATATAATTTTTATTTTGATCATAGTGGCTTACATATTGTTGACAATAATATTTTAGGTACATATTTACATAAAATCAGGGGGGATTCCCATCACCAAATTGTCCTCCCTACACCTCCGTTTTTGTCCTACCTCCCATATCCTCTTTCTTCACCCCAGGGTTGCTAGAATATGCGGTCCCCTCTGTATCCAGCCTACTACTTAGTAGTCTTACACCTGTTTGGTCCTGGTGCCTCCCTTATTTCCCCCTCTAACTGGGGGGTAGGACTAGGTAGTTCAAGTTACGTGGTTTTGTTTGAAGGAGAGAAAAGTAATAAACTGGGGTAAAAGTCTAATACGCTGAAAATAAGCAGAATTCTTCTAGAGGCTCTCATCATCAGTTTGAGAGACGAAGGAGAGAAAAACGGTGAAACACTCCACCAGTACAAAAAGAAGTGTCAAATATCCAGTGAGGACTCCAACAATAATGATAAGCACCAAAAAAAAAAAAAAACCACAAAACAAAACAAACAAACAAAAAAAACCGCCATGGTCGTAATATAAGAAACATGGCATAGCATATAAAGAAAGAACAGAAAGGAAGAGAAAGAATAAGTATAACTGGGGACAACAACTTCAATAATATCACCCAAACAGAGAAATTGACCAAAAATAGATAGGTAAATAAAAATAATAATAATAAATGAAGATAAAATAATATATAAAAATAAACAATGTTTTGTGCTTTTTGTTTTTTTTCCTCCTGCCCTGGCACAGTAAATATTGGGGTCATTCGAAAAGGAATTCACTTGGCCTAAGAGATATGGGGTTTCTCCGCCGTGGAGTGTATTGTCGTGGGATCAACTATAGACTCTGTTCAGGATCATTTACTGTCCTGGTGGTGCTTTTGTGGTGTTTGGAAGACTTCTGCTCTGTCCTGGGTGATACAATCAGGCCTCTGTGTCTGGGGATCTCAGTATCTGCACAGATCCAGGGGTGGGACTTATGATGAAGTCAGTCTTTGTGGTTCTAGAAGTTCTGTTCCCTCAGTGTCATTTTAATCCATCTTCTGTGGTTGGTGATCTTGGTCTTTGCACTGTACCTAGGATGGCACCTAGGATAGCATCTTTCTTTGTGCTTCCAGAAGCCCCATTCCGTTACAATGGTCTCTGCCAGACCTTTGGAACTGGGGATCATGTTTATTGTGCAGGTCGTAGTTCAAACCCTAGGCTAGGGCTTTTTTATTGGTCCCAGGCTGTATACAGTCTGGTCATGGTTCTAGCAGCCAGTCATCTGTAACTCGCAATCTTGGCTTTTGGACCTACCAAAGGGTGACAAGTCTTCTGATTTTGTCTTGTCATTAGCTGGTAAGGTAGGATAACCTGCACTTAGGTCAAGTTGTTCCCATTTTTCTCGTTGTCAGGATGTCATATTAGAGCTGGCACTTGTTGGTGACCTCGCAGTATTAAGGCTGTCCCAGATGGGATTTATTTCCTGTAGCAGTTGTGAAGAACTGTGCCATTTCTATGTCTGGGATACAGGGTTCAAGGCTGGACGGATGGTTTCTAGTCACCTGAGGTCTAAGTTGATTCTACATGACATATTTTCAAGGTAGGAGATATCCCTGTATTGTAAACAACTATGAGTTCCTATCTCTAGTAGATTAGAGCTCTTTTTTTATATGTAAGATTTCCCCTTTTTTAGTGTGCCTTTGCAGGGGGAAATGGTGCTAGATTATATTGTCGTGCATTTGGGGGTGGTCAAAGGGGAAAACAGAAACGGGTTACATACCCAAAAAAAGATAAAAAATAAAAAATATAAAAAAATAGGGAATAAAAATGTATGTGCCCGGAGAGATAGCACAGAGGTGTTTGCCTTGCAAGCAGCCGATCCAAGACCAAAGGTGGTTGGTTCGAATCCCGGTGTCCCATATGGTCCCCCGTGCCTGCCAGGAGCTATTTCTGAGCAGATAGCCAGGAGTAACCCCTGAGCAATGCGGGTGTGGCCCAAAACCAAAAAAAAAATGTATGTGCTTACATATGTATATGTAGGACAGACATTTTTTTAAAATGAGTTAGCAAATTATTTAAAGGACCAAAGTGATGCAAAAGACTATCTTACATTTGGGGAAAAGTCTTTTGGGTTTTTCTTGTGGTGTGTGGGTTCCCAGGCATCTTTCCATCCCATCCCCTGATCTTCTTCAGATTGGCAAAAGATTTGCGGCAGGGAGGTCCTGGAAGAGTTCTTGCATTGAGGATACTTTTAGACCTAAGTCCGGTTTCAAGTAACAATCCACGTTAGGGATAGTTGGTAGGGAGGGCCGCGCAGCATGAATCCGCAGGGGAGTTGGCTGCCTTTTTTTGCAGGAGACGAGGTGTGGGTTTGACTGGGTGTCCCCTCGCCTGGGTGCTGGGTACTGGTTCGTTGGGGGTAGGAGGTCAATTTTGATGCCTAATAGATTAAGGACTGAGGGTGGAGAGATTTAATATGGTGGGAGGTCTGGATGGGATTGAGGAGTGAAGGGATAGTTGGATTTCCAAAGGGGGGAAAGGGGAAGGTATATGGAAGGGGTAGGAAGGGAGAAAAGAGAAAATACATTAGAAAGAAAGAGAGAAGTGAAAAGGAAAAAAGTAAAGAGAAGAATAGAAAAGAAAAAAAGAAGAAAAAAATAAAAAAGAAAGTAGTGAATAGAGAGGAGAGAATAGCAAGGGAATGCTAGTTTGCTTGAATGTGTGCGAAGAATAGAGCCTGTAGTTGAAGTCTGTAGGTCTCAGTTAGTGCTTCGGTGGTCTGACTGGTCACGTGCTTCAATTCCTAAAAGAAGGTATAACCTAGAGATAAAGTGTATGTTAAAGAGTTTTCTCGGGGCCATCTCGTAGTGCAAGCTAGGTATGGTATCTCGTGTGGTATCCCGCTCTGCCATCTTAGTTTGTCCACCATTTGTATCCAAGGACGCCTGTGGACATAAAAGCTGAGAGGTTATTCTAAATATAGTAAGATAAAGGCATTAAAACGTAGTTTTATGGGATGTTTCCATTGGAGGCAGTGATTTCCGTGGTGTTCTTTACCTGTGTTACTGTATACGATCTCTAAGAGATTATTGTGGGTCTTTGTTGTGGAAGGCTGATTACATACCTGTTTTCTCTATGCTGCTGTTTCTGGTGTTGCTGTTTTCTTTGTGGTATAATGTATAGTCAAGAGTTTGCATTGTTCCTTTTTCAAGTATTTTGGGCACTGCTCCCGAGTATATGTTGACTGTTACAGTGTTTGGAGTTTCTACCCTGTTAAACCCTGTTATTTGATTGTTAAGTTTTAGTAGTATATAAGATGTATGTTCTGGGTGCTTCAGAATAGTGCTACCATTCTATTTTTATCTTTTGTCTTCTGACTTACTTCGTTTAATATAATATGATCTAGGTCCATCCATGTTGCTGCAAAGTCTATGATTGTATCATTTCTGACTGCCATGTAATATTCCATTGTTTATAGATACCACTTCTTAATGATCCATTCATCTGTTGTTGGACATCGAGGTTGGTTCCAAGACTTGGCTATTATACTGAGTGCTGCGATAAATAGTGAGGTGCATACATATTTTGGAATGAATGTCCTTCCAACTTGGGGGTATATACCTAGGAGAGCAATTGCTGGGTCAAATGGCAGCTCAATTCTGAGTTCTTTGAGCACTCTCCACACTGTTCTCCATAGGTGTTGGACTAGGGGGCATTCCCACCAGCAGTGGATGAGAGTTCCTTTCATACCGCATCCCCGCCAACAGAGATTGCTCCCATTACTTTTAATGTGAGCCATCCTCACTGGTGTAAGGTGTATCTCATTGTTTTCTTAATTTGGATCTCTCTGATGATGAGTGAAGGTGAGCATGTTTTCATGTGTTTGTTGGCCATCCTTTTGTCTTCCTCAGAGAAGTGTCTATTCATTTCATCTCCCCATTTTTTATGGCTTTATTTGGTTTTGGGGGGCTCAGCTTTCTGAGTGCTTTGTATGTTCTAGATATCAGCCCTTTATTTGATATGTCGAGTGAAAAGATTTTTTCCCATTCTGTTACCTGTCTTCTTGCTTTAAGTAGGGTTTCTTTCACCATGCAGAAGCTTTTAATTTGATGTAGTCCCATTTGTTTATGTTTGATGCTAAAGTTCTTGCCATTGGTGCTCCATCCTCGAAGACCTTTTTGATATATAGGTCTTCGAGTGTTCTGCCTATTTTATTCTCAATAAACTTTATAGATTCGGGTCTGATTTCAAGGTCTTTGATCCATTTTGAGTTGACTTTTGTATAAGGGGTGAGGTATGGGTCGATCTTCACTTTCGTACATGTGGTTTTCCAGTTGAACCAACACCATTTGTTGAATAGACTTTCTTTGTTCCATTTCATGTTCTTGCCTCTTTTATCAAATATTAGTTGGCTGTATATCTGGGGGTTTATGTCAGGGAATTCTGTTCTGACCCACTGGTCTGAGGTCCAGTCTCTGTTCCAGTACCATGCTGTTTTGATTACTATGGCTTTATAGTATAGTTTCAAGTTAGGTAAGGAGATGCCACCCAGCTTCTTGTTTTTCAGTATTTGTTTGGCTATCCTGGGTCTTTTGTGGTTCCAGATGAATTTTGTGATTGATTGTTCTATTTCTTTAAAGAATGGTGTCTGGATTTGGATAGGGATTGCATTAAATCTATATAGTAGTTTGGGTAGGATAGTCATTTTGACTATGTTAATTCTACCTATCCATGAGCATGGGATGTTCTTCCATTTCTTTAGATCATCTTCAATTTCTTTCTGAAGTGTTTTGAAGTTTCCCTGGTATAGGTCTTTCACTTCCCTTGTAAGGTTGATTCCTAGGTACCTGATATTTTTTGATACTATTTTAAATGGAATTGTATTTTTATCTTTCTCTCCTCGACTTCGTGGTTTGTATATAGAAACGCTACTGTCTTTTGTGTGTTGACTTTGTATCCAGCCACTTTGCTGTATTGGTTAATTGTTTCTAGGAGTTTTACTGTGGACTGTTTAGGGTTTTCAATGTAAATCATCATATCGTCTGCAAATAGAGATAGTTTGTGTTCCTCTTTCCCAATTTGGATTCCTTTGATTCACTTCTCTTGTGAGATTGCTATTGCTAGGACATCTAAGGTTATATTGAATAAGAGTGGAGAGAGTGGTCAGCCTTGCTTAGTTCCTGACCTTAGTGGGAATGCTTCTAGTTTCTCGCCATTAAGTATAATGTTGGCTCTAGGCTTTTCATAGATAGCTGTAACTATCTTGAGGAAGGTTCCTTCTAAGCCTATTTTCTGAGTGTCTTTAACATGAAAGGGTGTTGGATTTTTGTCAAATGCCTTCTGTGCATCGATTGATATGATCATGTGGTTTTTGTCTTTCTTGTTGTTGATGTGATGTATAATGTTGATTGATTTGTGTATGTTGAACCAACCTTGCATTCCTGGTATAAATCCCACCTGGACATGATGTATGATCTTTTTGATAAAGTGCTGGATTCGGTTTGCTAAGATTTTGTTGAGTATCTTTGCATCTATGTTCATTAGTGAGATTGATCTGTAGTTTTTTTTTGGTGGTGTCTTTGCCATCTTTGGGAATGAGTGTGATATTTGGCTCATAAAAGGAGTTAGGGAGGATTCCTGTTTTTTTCTATGGTTTGGAAGAGCCTATGGAAAAGTGGTAGTAAGTCTTCTTGGAATGCTTGATAGAATTCACCTGTAAATCCATCTGGGCCTGGACTTTTGTTCTTAGGGATTTTTTAAATTACATCTTTAATTTCCTCTGAGGTGATTAATCTGTTTAGGCTTTCTAGATCTTCCTTTTCCAGTCTTGGAAGAGGGTGTTTATCCAAGAATCTGTCGATTTCTTCTGGGTTCTCTAGCCTAGGAGTATAGTTGTTCATAATATGATCTCATGATATGTTGTATCTTGGGGTTCTGTTGTAATCTCTCCCCTTTCATTTGTGATTATTGATCTGGGTGTTTTCCCTCTTTTTTTGGTGATTTTTTCCAGCAGTTTGTCTATCTTGTTTATTTTTTCAAAAAACCGACTCCTGGTCTCATTGATTTTTTGTATTGTTTTCTTAGT
The DNA here is from genome assembly GCF_024139225.1 of Suncus etruscus. Classification (NCBI taxonomy): domain Eukaryota; kingdom Metazoa; phylum Chordata; class Mammalia; order Eulipotyphla; family Soricidae; genus Suncus; species Suncus etruscus. Next base: position 113,933,700 of record NC_064868.1, read on the forward strand.
TTCTATGTTGTTTATTTCTGATCTGGTTTTTATTATTTCTTGCCTTCTGGGTGTGGTTGGATTTCTCAGTTGCTGTTGTTCCAATTCTTTGAGTTTATCTTTTAAACTGTTGGTTTTGTTATATTCCTGTTTCTTGACATAGGCCTGTATTGCTATGAGCTTCCCCCTAATTACTGCTTTTGCAGTTTTTCTCCATTGCTTCTTCTTGACGTCAGTTTTGACCTCTGTTGCATAGTGATCTGAAAGGGTATTTCTAATGATCCTTACCTTTGTGGTCTTATACAGGTTGACTTTGTATCTTTAGATATGGTCTGTTCTGGAGAAGATTCCATGTGGGCTTGAGAAGAATGTGTATTCTGCTTTCTGGGGATGGAAGGCTCTATATAAGTCTATTAGCCCCAAATCTTCTAATTTTTCATTTAGAGCTCTTATTTCTTTCCTATTTTTCTGTTTGGTGGATCTGTCCAGTGGTGATAGTGGAGTACTGAAGTCCCCTACTATTATCACATTTCCCTTCATGTGTTTCTCCAGGTTTACGAGCAGTTGCTTCACATATTTTGCTGACTCTACATTAGGTGCATAGATATTGACCAGGATTAGGTTTTTCTTGATCTAATGTTCCCCTGATCAGTAAGTAGTGACCCTCTTTGTCTCTGATCACTTTCTTGAGGTTGAATGTAATTTGGTTTGATATAAGAATGGCTGTCCCTGCTCCTTTTTGTTTTCCATTGGCCTGAATAATTACTTTCCATCCTTTTATTCTAAGCCTGTGCTTATCCTGTAGTTGTAGGTGTGTTTCTTGCAGACGGCAGAAGTCCAGTTTATTTTTCCTAATCCAGTTCTCTACTATGTGTCTTTTAATTGGAGAGTTTAGTCTGCTAACATTTAGGGAGTTTATTGAGAGAGAGAACTTTTGTGAAGTTGTGTTGTGTAGGGTGGTTTTTGTTACAATCGGGGGTTTGGATTGTGTATGTCATCTCTGAGCAGGTCATTTGGGATCGGTTTTTTTTTTTTTGCACAAATAGTTCAAGTTCGTTCTTGTTTGAGAATGTTTTTAGTCTGTCTTCCCATATGAATGATAGTTTTGCTGAGTATTGGACCCTAGGTTGGAAGTTTCTTTCATTCAGTCGTTTAAATATGTCATTCCACTGTCTTGTTGCTTGAATTATTTTTAATGGGAGATCTGGTTTGATTCTTATGTCCCTACCTTTGTACTTGAGGTTTTTTTTCTCTCTTATTGCTTTAAGGAGTTCCTCTTTCTTTCTTTTTTTTTGCCATTTGGATTACTATATGTCTTGGTTTTGGTTTATTAGAGTCTATTTTATTAGGGACTCTTTTCACTTCCAGGATTAGCATTGAAGTTTCTTTCCAGAGGGTGGGGAAGTTCTCTGCTATTATCTCTCTGACTACTTGTTCTTCCCCTTTCCCTATTTCCTCCCCTTCTGGTATACCCACAATTCTTAGATTGTTTCTTTTGTCCTTGTTCATTAGATATTGGATTTTTTCCTTCCAGTGCTTTGCCTTTTATTTCTTTGTTGGTTTCTTGATCATTTTTTTTGCAGTTTTCCTTTGAGTTCTTCAATGTGCTTCTCCAACTCTGTGTTTTTGCTTGTAAGGCTTGTTACTTTGTCTTTTAATTCCTTCATTTCTTTTTGTATGGAATCTCTCATGTTCTTTAACATTTCTTCTTTAATTAGGCTGATTCGTTCATTCATAGATTTCTGTACTCGGTAGCTAATGTTTCTTTCATTTCTTTTATCAATTGTTGCATTTCCATCCTCATTGCTGCTTTTAGGTCGCCTTCCCACGGATCTGTGCGTTTTAGCGGACTTGGAAACTTGTTAGGGTTTGTCTCCATATTTTCATATGTTAGGGTTCTCTTTGATTTACCCATATTTCCTTTCATTTATTGGTATGCTTTGGAGTGCTTGTGCCTCCTAATTTCAGCCTGTTTTATCCCCTGTGGTGTGGGAATGGGTCCCTTCCCTGAGGGTGGTTCTAGGGAAGACTCTTGGGTGAGCTTGCTGAGGTTTGGCTCCTCCTGTGCTTTTTAGATGGCCTGATTCGTTGCCTTGCCCTTTTGTTGTCAGCTAGTGCTCATCATCTTCTGGTCACAATGGTGGAGTGTGCTTTTGAATCTAGCTCTTTCTCCTCCCCTCTACTACCTGGAAGTCAGCCTTCCTTCAGTGGGTCTAGTCAATTTCCTTCTCTTTTGCGGGTGCTGTTGAGCCTAGCTCTCTGTTCCCTCCCCTCTCTGGGATTCAATGAAGTTCTGCCCCCTCTGAGTTTCTGCAGAAGTAATTCCCCCAGCCAAGCCCACCCGGTAGCTGCCCTCAGCACTTGGGGAGTCTCGGGTCCACTCTGGGGCTCAGGGGGCTAGGTTGGTCTAGATTACCCAAAGGTCCCGTTGGCAGGCCCAAGCTCACCCAGTCTATTGGTCCCAGCCTATCCCAGTGGCACAGGTGACTTTGGCTGGCTAAGTACTAGGGAACTTCTCTCATTTGTCTAAGCTCGGGTTGGATGGGGTGATCGCTGGGTCCCAGAAAGTGAGGCGGTAGGTAATGGGATCTCTGTGCACGCAGGCTGGCATGTGCGGAGGTCTCCGAGCACCCACATGGAAGGGTCCCAGGGGAATGCACTCTTCCTGGGCATTGGCACGGGGGCAGGGGGGTCGTGGACACTGGGGTCCCTATGCCCCAGGTGGAGCGGCCTCTCTGCGCTGCACTCACTTTAGGGAGATGCACGCAGACTGGTGGGCATGGAGGTCTCCGAGTGCCCACCTTTTGTTTTTAATTTTATGGGCTCTTGATTATTTAAGAAATTTCTGTGTTAGGTCTGAGCTGGCTCTACCTATAAGTTATGTTAAGCTATATTCGTGCGAACGCTATTGCGTTCATGCGGTTTGAGTGGGAGGCGTGTTTGGGCGGGGCATCCCTACCTGCAGAAGGCTGAAAGAAGCCGGCTGGGGCGGGCCAGAGGTGCTCGCGCAAGTGGCGTGTTTGGCGGGGCTCTCAATTCTTCTTTTAAAGTTGTTTTTTATATAAAGTTACTGAGATTTTTTTATCCATGAAAGTGTCTAACCTTCCTCCAAACCTAAATGAAATATTGGCTTGGTGAAGTACTCTTGGTGAGATGTTCACTTAATTTTTTCACTATAGCCTAGCTCTGCCTTTTGGCCTGAAATATTACCTGTAATAAATATGTTGCAACTCTTTTGAATGCTCCTTTGTAGGTGATGCCCTTTTTTGGTATTGCTCTATTCAGTAATTTATCTCTTTCTATCATTTGCATCATTTTGACTATAATATGCCTAATGAATTTTTTGGGTCTCTCTCAGCTAGTTTCTTCAGCATCTAAAATGTGTGTATATGCTCTCTTTAGCCCTGGGAATTTCTCAGCAATAATATGTTTGACAATTGATTCTTCATCTCTGGATCTATGCTATGGCAATAATTCCTTTGTAGTTTCTTTAGAATTTATTCCAAAGTTCTATTTTAATCTGTTCACTTATTTTTAGAATTGTTTCCATCATCTTTTCTTGAGGTATTCTGTATTTCATCTCAAGTTCACTGATTCTGTCCTCAGAAGTTATTACTCTTCTGGAGAGGCCTTCCAATGAGTTCTTATTTTGATTACCAAGATTTTCAGTTGTGACATTTCTGTTTAAATATTTATTTCTACTCCTATGTCCTCTTGTATTTTATTGGTACTACGGTCCAGTATCTTTGAACATTTTGTACAACCTAAGCATTTTCCATCTAAATGCTATAGTTTAGTTTTATGTAAGGACCCAGTACTAATTGTATCTGCAGGATTACAATCTTCACCCACCAGACATAGTGGGGTTTTGTGCTACTCTACTATAGTTCCCGTTGTCATCTTAACATCCTTTTTTCTTGTCACTGTCAGCCTTATCTGCCATCAGTGAAGTTTCAGGGGAATTTATGTTAGTGAGAGATTATCTTGAGGCCTGCTTGAGAGACCACTCCCCTGAGTGTGTCTTCTACCTTCTTTTTTTGTTTGTTTGTTTGTTTGTTTTTGGTTTTGATCACACCCGGTTATGCTCAGGGGCTACTCCTGGCTATGTGCTCAGAAGTTGCTCCTGGCTTGGGGGACCATATGGGACACAGGGGGATCGAACCGCGGTCCGTCCAAGGCTAGCGCAGGCAAGGCAGGCACCTTACCTTTAGCGCCACCACCCGGCCCCATCTTCTACCTTCTTAAGCAGTCAGAAACTTTTCTTTTCAGTAGATCTATGCACCATACACAATGGCCACAAGGCTCTTAGTTAGATTTTGGTGAAACTTACTCCCTGGGAGTAGCTTGTACTTGTCCAGGAGGACAGAAGTTCAGTCTTTCTTGTAGATCTAGAGACTACATATAATCAGTGCACTCTATTTTTGGAAAATCACTGTGGTTGTGCCTATTTGCTTGTTGCATTTCCAGACTGGGAGGTTTGGTATCAGTAAATCCTATCCTGTAAGACAAATCAATTGCACAGGAAGAACACTGGTAGAGTTACCACCTGGTCAAAATCCTATTCAGGTAAAATTCCAGGGACTGTGACTCATGGCCACTAAGAATATAATCATTTTTTGAAACAAAATTAGATATATGCAAAAGAATACCAAGCCTTCTGCTGTAGCCATTATTTTGTTAAAAGCTCTGTGCTCGTAAGGACATAAAAAGGTATTTTTACACTAAAAACTAGTATTTATTGCATATATTTGTTTATCCATGACATGCCTATGATAGAGACATGTATTTTTTGTTCTCCTAATGTATTATTATTATTTATATAATAATATTTTACAAATTCATGGTTATGTTTCAGTGATACAATGTCAATATTCTAAAACCTATCAATACACCAAGTATGAAAGCCACCAGTGTCTCTATTTTCCCTCCTGTCCACGCCAGCTAACATTAGAGAAAGATAAAGGAAGAAGTGGGGGGAGGGAGGAAGAGAGAGGAAGAGAGAGAGAAAAGGCCTTTTTATGTCTCGAGATTTTAATTATGTCTTCTCTTTCCAGACTTTAGACTATTGTGAAATCCAATAATGCATTTCCTGAGGCCATTAATATAAAATTCGCATTAGATTTATTCCCTTAGTTAAGCAGAGTATACACTCATTAGTAAGCATGTAGAAGCTTTCAGAGATGGATTTTTCACTCCTGTGTCCATGTACTCAGGAACTGGTGCTGAAAGTGACATGCATGATAGATGATACCTCTTTGTTAATAATATTTTGCAAATCTTGGTGCCTAAAATATAAAAAGGAGAATCAGAGAGAGATACAAAAGAGGTTTGCCATAGAAGCAGACTAGGGATTAGGTAAAAGGAAAAGAAGACACTGTGTTAGGAAATAAGCACTGGCTAAGGGATGGGTGTTGGACATTGTATGACTGAAACTCAAACATTAACAACTTTGTAACTGTATATTACAATTACTTAACTAAAATCACAAATTAAAATTAAAAATCAAGGGTGGGGCTGGAGAGATAGCATGGATGTAAGGCGTTTGCCTTTCATGCAGAAGGACGGTGGTTCGAATCCTGGCAGCCCATATGGTCCCCCGTGCCTGCCAGGGGCGATTTCTGAGCCTAGAGCCAGTAATAACCCCTAAACGCTGCTGGATGTGACCCAAAAAACAAAAGAAAAAAATTAAGGGTGAATTTCATGTTTATGTTGATGGGATGAGTCCCGGTAATACATTTTGAGGAAAACTGAAACCTCAATCAACCTGAAGGCATACATGCCTTTGACACAAAGGATACATCTCACGAACCTGGAAAAACATACAAGAATTCCAGACCAAGTTCAAGCAGGCTTTCTGAGAAGAAAGAAAGGTAGTTGGATGCCTTATTAGGAGAGATTCTACAACTGGAAGAAAAGCTAGGGAAATATCAAAAGAAGAGCAACGCCTTGAAGCTCTCCCCCTTGGCAACCACCCTAGCAATGGACTGCATCTAGGCAATTTGAGGAAAATGTATATAAACTAACAGGGAAGAGGAGAAATATGTTTGTATTGCCTGCTTCATGTGTTGCCACACACATTCTGTCTTCTTCATGCGCCCATTCTACCAGAGCCTATGCTGCTGAACACATGTTGCCTGTGCATATGCTGTCCTCATCTCCCATTTTGAGATGTGTATTTCCACACTTTAATGTTGAAATATGTCTTAATTCCCTTTAAACTGGAGAGGGTCCTGCTTTCTCTTGAGTTTGGATCTTAACTTATTTCTCTTTCTCTCCCTTTATTTCCCAATAAACTTTTGAGACCTTAAAACATCTATCTTGGAATATATGGCACATAGCATACTGATTGGGTATCTATGATTCTAAAACATGTAAGATGAGGGATATAAATTTGTATATATGTATATGTAGATGTGTTTGTTTCCATGGATATCTATGTATTCAAAAGACCAAATTCATAATTAATCCAATCCTATACCATAGGGTTTTTCTTGCCTCCTTGTTTTTAATTTGCTCAATGGCAGTGAAAAAACTTGTTCTCTTTATATGAATTTGCTCAATACTTGGAATTGATTATTTCAATGAAAAAGTAGCTGACTAATTAGAATACAGTATCTTATGTCTGTATATCTTCATCCTGAAGTTATAGTCAAGCCAATATTTTAAAGAATTACTTGTGTAACAACGCATTATAGTTCCTAAATTTACTCTATAAAAGTAGTACATAGAAATCTTTGAATTTTGATTTAACATTATATCCTAGAAGTTATACAAGAGTTCACTCATTGATTCTACATTATAGATTATTTTGATAATTCCATAACAACGTATCAGGGGCATTGATCATAGTTTATTTATTTACTCTCTTAAATTTAAACATTTATAATATCGCCAATACTTATTTTTATTTAATGATGTCATATATTTAAATGTCCATTTCTATAAATTGGATTGGTTATTCAATTAATAAACATTAATATTTTCTGAAGGCATGACCCAATAGTGTCTGGAGATTATATGATACCAGGGATAATATCTCAGGGAAAATTTTACATGACCACTTGAGTCCTGTCTCCCATGTATATTTATCTGTATATACATATCAATATCTGCTATTCAATTTCCTTTATTATAAATGTAGATATTTGTATTATAACCATCATGTGAAGTTATATATCAAATGAATTATCTACATTTAAAATATTTTATGGTGCTGGAGTGGTGGCGCTGAGTGGTAAGATGTCTGCCTTGCCGGCGCTAGCCTAGGACGGACCAAAGTTCGATCCCCTGGGATCCCATATGGTCCCCAAGCCAGGAGCGATTTCTGAGTGCATAATCAGGAGTAACCCCTGAGCATCACTGGTTGTGACCCCCACCAAGTTGGTAATAGTGGGGAAGGAGGAGGTAGTTTTAAATTCAAATAAAAAATTAAGAAAATTCTCATAAAATTCAAATTATTTTCTATATTATCATATAGCCATTTATTTCTAAAACTATATCATATTAAATATAACTAATGTATGCATTTTAATAAAATAACCATAGTTAAAAATTTTTTGGCTTTTGGGCCATAGCCAGTGGCAATCAGGAGTCATTCCTAGCTCCATGCTCAGAAATTGCTCCTGCCAGGTTCAGGGTATCATATGGGATACCAGGAATCAAACCTGGCTCTGTCCTGGGTTGGCTGTGTGCAAGGTAAACACCATACCACTGTGCTGTCTCTCAGGCTCCACATAGTTTAAACGTTTGAGGGAGTTTGGGCCACTATCAGCAGTGCATAGGGCTTACTCCTGACTCTACACAGAAATTAACTAGAATTCTTTTCATGTAATATTTCTCTCTTCTCATTAGTTATTTTTCATATTTACAACGGTATGGAATTCCAGATATTTATTTGTTACTTTGGGTTAATAATACAACACTTATTTTGGGGGGTAAAGTTTCCTACTTTTGCTCATTGTACTTCTGTGTCCCTTTGCAATAATACCAATATTGTAGAGGGTCATTCATTTTTAATATTTTCTTTTCCCTGGCATTATCAGAGGGATCACATTGGTATCTGTGTGTAGGTGAACCCATCCCACGACTTCCTTTTTCCCTAACCTCTTCCTTTGAGATATAAAAACCACCGGGATAGTTGCTTTTGTATTTGAATTGCCCTTTCTTCACCTGGGATTGAGGGTTGGTTTGAATAAAGAAAGGAGTCTATTTGGGCTAGGGAGAGAAGCACATGGAATAAGGAGCACATGACAGAAAGAGGCTGTGAATAAAAAGGCAGGCTGACTCCAGTTAATCTTTTCCTCACTGCTTTGTGTATTATTTCTCTGCTGCTATCCTGCTTCATCAGACCTGTTGGCCTAAGGGGTTAGAAACAGTTCCTAGTGTAGACTCACCCAACTCATAGATTTTACAGTTACATATTACACCTGTGAATCATGGACTTGTGGACCAGAGAGATCCACATATGTAGATTACAATATGTTCTAACTACTAGTCAAGTCATTGAAACTATTTCATTTATTCAATAACCTCTTATTCTTTTTATTGGAAAATGGTATTAGAAAGCAATATCTGTTTGCTAGACACTCTCCTTAGTACTAGAATATCTTTTCTTCTAGAGTCCATTGGTTAGTAGAACTAGAATATATATGAGTATATTGAAATCTATTCATTTATCATTTATATTTTGGTTTGGTACTCTATTTTAATGCACCAATATTTATGTCAAATTAAACATGAGTTCATGCTAATGTTAACAACTCAAATTCTTTACCACAGATTTAATAATAGCCTCTTCCATTTGTTACTTATAACTGCCTTGTCACAGACATTGAACTTTCAATATTCACCATCCATTTTATTAACTGTTTAATTATAGTAAACTAATAAAAATTCTAACCTATAACCCCATGAAAACCTTTAGCGATTTTTAACTCATCTATGGTGAGTAGACCCAAAATTGTGATTGGGATAAATAAAGGGACTGTTGACCTGCAGTGGCAGGAGAAGCTTTTGGCTTTTGGAAACATTTGGACTAAAAGGTGTCATGTTGAATTGAATTGATGTGAGTATACCAAGACAAGAGCACACCTGCTTCATTTCACTTTAGAGCCACGTATTTCTTCTATTCAAGGAGCATTACCACAACACATTAAAAACATCACCACTATAAAAGTTACAATGAGAAAGCAATGCAAAACTCATCACATTCAGTGAATGAAGATGATAGTTTTGAAGACCCAACTAACATCAGCCAAATATATAACTTCTTTGACCAGAGAAGCTGGTTAGATAAAAACGTTAAGCATGTATAAAATACTCAAAGAAACCATAGAATGGTCAACAAGAGGAAAGAAGATATAAGAGTAGAAATAGAAAACTTCAAACAGCAATATTAGGACTAAAAAAACTTAGTAGAGAAAATACTCACTGGAAAGCCTCAAAAGCAGAGTAATAGATGCTGAGCTAGAATATGAGCTACTTATCATCTCCATTCAATGCTGGATATGAGCCTTAAAACAATTAGAAGATGGAAAGAATTCCTCAAAATAAATTAACAGAAAAAAAGACCTTTGGATAAATTCATCAAGAATAAAAAAGGAATCATTATGGTCCCAGAGGACCAGGAAGACAACCTCTATGAAGAAACAAAGTCAAAGACATAATCTCTGAAAAGTTCTCTGAACTGAAGAGTATGGCAGCAAATTACCAACAAAAAAGAGATTTCAAGAAAATCACTCAAGGAACATTTTAGTCACAATGATGCAAACCACAGATTAAGATATAATATTGAAAGCATCAAAGTCTAAAAAGAAAATTACAGAAAAAGAAGCAAAGTTAAAAAAAAGAAGCAAAATTAAGACTTACAACAGATTTATCACAAGCAACCTTCTAGTGATGGGATATAGTGGAAAACACTATGAAATGAATGCCTCACCAAGAATACTTCACCCAACCAGGTTTTATTCATGTTTGAAGGAAGGACATACAGCTTCACAGATAAACAATTCAGGAAATTTACAGACTTAAAGTCAAACTTAAAAAAACTGAAGTAAATGCACCAAATAAGAGACACAGAGTGGCAAATTGGATCAAGAAATTGAATCCAACATTTAGCTGCCTGCAAGAAACACATCTTAATAGACAGCGTGAACACATACTCAAAGTTCAAATTTCAAAAGACAATTCTTCAAACAAATTAATTCAAAAGACTGGGGTTGCCATACTAATATCAGAAGACAGAGACTTTAGGCTTAAAAAGGTTATAAGACTCAGGAAAGGTCATATTTTAATACTCAAGGGATATGTACATTATGATGTAATCACAATCCTAAACATATATACACCCAAACTAGGCAAAAATAAGCAAAGTATTCAAAATAAAAGACTTGAAGAAAAACATAAATAGCAGCACAGTAGTAGTGGGAGACTTCAACACTGCTCTTTCACCTCTTGATAGATCAACCAGGCTAAAAATAAACACGGATATACTGGCTTTGAAAGAGCAAATGAAAAAGGGTGACTTATTATATTTAATATATAGTATTATAGTTCATTTATTATTATGTATGTGATATGTTATTTTATATAGGGTTTTTCACTCCCCCAAAGTGGAAAACACATTCTTCTTTAATGTACATAGTGTAAAGAATTTGGCTCCTGCCTGATGCTATGCAGCACTGATTCTGGCCAGGTAGGGTTTTCTGAGAGTGTTTAATTTTTACAAATGCCTGTGCAAAAAAAGCACAAATGAATATTTTTGTTATTGTTGTTGTCTTTTTTGTTTTTGTGTGTGCTTTGTTTTGTTTTTATTTCAGGGCCGTGGTTATTGTTTGGTTGTTGTCTTTTTTTAAATAATTTTTTATTTTTCATTATGAGAACAAAGATGCAAGGAAAGAGGACAAGGTAAAGTTACAGTGGAAGGGCAATCACCCATAACATAATTCTCAGAAGTCCCCTTGCTGATATCTTAACTTTGAAATTTCAGCCAAAGAACATTAAGATAAATAAGACAGAATCCATGTACAATTACTTTGTCCCTCAAGTCCCCAGATTGTAACACATTATAATATTTCTTAACAGTACACAAGGAAATCTAAAGCCATAAAACTTACGTATCTCCTTAAACATTACAGGCATAGTATTTTCTTACATTTCCATATACATGCATATTAGCTTAAGTTAACCTCAAATTTTAAGTGAGTTCTTTTTAAGGATTAGAGTCAAAGGAGCACAGTAAAAATGGTGTTAGAGTGGCAATTGTTGTTTGCATAGGCCCACCAAAATATGAGGGACATGGAAAGGAATAACCTTGGCCTAAATACAAAGAGACCTGACCCCTGAAGTTTCCTGGCACAAGACCAAGTCTAGGCTCCAGGCAAGCTAGATCGTCCAATCCAAGACATTGTCTGTAGTGCCAACACACTTTTATTTTTCACACAGTCTCTGTTGTTGGTATCATGTTTCTGCATTAAATATCCTGGAATCTGCATATCCTACATTGAAGTCAGGATGTGGAGCGTCCTCTCCTTTCATCTCACAATCAAAGGGCAATGCAGGGAGCCCTGTCCTGTACGCAGGTCGTTGTTGTTTTAAGTCTTCTCAGCGTTAAGGGAAGTCTCTTTTGAGCAGGTCAAAAGAGGCATTGGCTGTAGTGCCAACACACTTTTATTTTTCACACAGTCTCTGTTGTTCGTATCATGGTCCTGTATTAAATATCCTGAAATCTGCATATCCTACATTGAAGTCAGGATGTGGAGCTTCCTCTCCTTTCACCTCACAATCAAAGGGCAATGCAGGGAGCCCTGTCTTGTACACAGGTCATTGTTGTTAAGTCTTCTCAGCATTAAGGGAAGTCTCTTTTGAGCAGGTCAATGTCTGAGCAGTGTAGGGTCTTACGTAGTAGAGGATTACATCCAGGTGATGTTATAGACCAGTCTGGATGTATCATGGATGGCTTCCCTGGTTCAGGGGTGAATGGAAAATGCCCTTTCTTCTGAGGTCTGTGCCAGGTCGTTATGTCAATGTTCAGGGTGTAAGGTCCCTTTGCACTACAAGATTTGTGTGTTCCAATCTCTATTATATAAGATCTTATTTGTATGTATAGTATTTTCCCATTTTAATGTGCCTATACAAAAAAGGAGCAATGCCACGTGGTGTTATTGGCGCATATGGGGGCCATAAGAACAAGTCCAACTGATTCCCATGATATGGTTCAATCATAAGCATTAAACTGGGGGACTCTTTCACCAAAATTCCTTGTTAAATAGCTAATTAAGAGAAGATAAAAAGTGGTTAAAATCGTCACTGTATAAGACAACATTTAGTAAGAATTATAGCTGTCAGAGAAAAAACACAAAATATTCTAAAGATATATGCTTCCATTTTATGTATCTTGAAACAGTTTGAGGTTGTTGCACACAATGCATGGCTTTGGTCTGTGATTAGGTTTGTACAGTACTGAAGTTTGGTTGTTGTCTTTATTGCTGTGGTGCTTTTTGGGCTCTTTTGTTTGATTATTTTTTGGGGGGTATGGTTTTTATGTTTTTCTTCCTTTTTCCCTTCAATTGATATTAATAGCCTCTAGAAGGACTCCTCCCGTTTCTTTCTTGTTTTATTTTTACCTCCCTTTTTTTCTCTTTTTTTTTCTTCCGTCCTAACAGAACCATATAATTTGAACCATTTTATTCCTCCTCACAAATTGAGGGGGAAATAATGGAGGATACCAAGACCAAACAGGTGTATGAACATTGAGTAGAAATATAAAATGATCATACTTAAACACCACATCCAAAGACAACGACAAGAAAATCGAAACCCAATCTACAACAAGCTAGACACAAAGGGGACCACTTATAATAGCAGCCAGGGGGGTCAAAGAGGAGGATATGGGATGCATTCTGGAAAGATGGGTAGAGGGAGGACAACATTGGTGGTGGGAATGCCCCTGTTTCAATGTCACTATGTACCTGAAATACTACTGTGAATTATTTGTAATCCAATAATAAATAATAAATAATAAAAAATTATTTTAAAAAATAATGAAAACAGGCATGTAGGAGATCAAGGATCTTTACAGCAAAGTATTTCAGAGTCCAGCCAGCTTTTAACCAACAACCACAACAAAGCGACCTATATCAACCACAACCCACAGTCCTCCAGCAGGTTCTAATCCTCCCAGGTTTCTCCTTCTCAATTAGTTTCATTTAGATTACTTCTTCTCAACTAGTTTTTCAGATAACAATGCACTTAAAATAGAAACATATTACAAACAGACCTCGGATATAAAAATTAATACCTGGAAATTAAACTGTACAATTAGTGAGTCAGAAGTGGAATCAAGATTCCTGTAAAAAAAAAAAAAAAGAGAATGAAGACACCAATCATCAGAATTTGTGAAACACAGCAAAAGCAATATTAACAGGAAAATTTATACTTGTATATGCATTTATCAAGAAGGAATAAAAAGTATACATATATAATTTAATAGCACAATTTAAGAAATTGGAATTAGACCAAACAAATGAGTCAAAAGCATGAAAGAAGAAGATAATAATAAAACTTAGAGCAGAAATTAATGTACCGGATCAACAAGAATTGTTTCTTTAAAAAATAAACAAAACCTATAACCCATTAATAAAACTCAAAAATGAGGCCAGCATGGTGTCGTTAGAGGTAAGGCATCTGCTTTGCCAGCGCTAGCCTAGGACGGACAGCGGTTCGATCCCTCGGCGTCCCACATGGGCCAGCAAGCCAGGAGCGACTTCTGAGCGCATAGCCAGGAGTTACCCCTGAGCGTTACCAGGTGTGGCCCAAAAACAAAAAACAAACAAACAAACAAAAGAAAACAACTCAAAAATTAAGAGAAAAAGAAACTTAATAAAATCAAATCATAAAGGATATTAGGGACATCAAAACAGATACTACAGAAATTAAAAAGGGTAAGAACCCGGAAGAAATGAATGAATTCTTGGACTCCTATGGCCTCTAAAGCTTGAAACAATATTATGTGGATTAGTTGAATAGACCTATTACTAGCTAAAAATTGAAATGTAATAAAAATATTTCCACAAAACTAAAGTCCAGGCCCAGAAGGATTCACTGGTGAATTCTTTCACATCTTTAAAAAGAACCTACAGCTAGAGTCTTCCAGAAAACTGAAGAAAGAAAAACACTCCCAAATTGTTTCTATCATTCTGATGAAAAAGCAGAGGGGACACCACAAAAAAGAAATATATGCCTACATCCCTGATGAATAAATATACAAAAATCATCATAAAATAGTAGCATATGGAACCCAATATCTAATCAAGAAGGTTTACAACATAATCAGGTAAAATTTATTCCAGATTTTCAATAAAGGTTCAACATATGCAAGTCAAACAATATAATACATCGTATCAAAAAATAAAAATATAAAAATTATTTAATAATAACATGCCCTGGAAGCTTTGGATGAGATCCAATGTCACTCATGATAGAACCTCTCAACAAGATGAAGCTCAAATGATCACTCCAAAATATAGTCAAAGCCATTAATCACAAGCACAGGGAAAACATTATATTCAATATGAACAAAAAAAATCCTTCCAGTATAAGATCAGGCACAAGACAAATTTGTTTTTTCTCACCACTTTTATTTTGCACAGTATTTGAAGTACTTGTGATAGCAATTAGGCAAGAAAAATATATCAAGGGCATCCAGACAGAAAGATGTCAAGCTCGCACTGTTTGCAGGTGATATGGTACTATATTTAGAAAATCCTAAACGTTCTAAAAGAATGTAGAAACCAAATATCTGTATAGTAAAGTAGCAGGCTAAAAGTAATATGCAAAAAATGTGTGGCTTTTATTTGAAAAAATAGTGCAAGATAAAAAAGAGCAATTAAAAACAATCCCATTCCCAATTGAGCTTCAGAAAAAGGTATCTTGTAGTCAACTTAGCTGAAAAGAGGGACTACCTATAGAAAGAACACTACAAAACATTAGTTCAAGAAATAGAAGAGGACACAATAAAATGGAAACACCTGTTCAAGGATTTGGATGATGAACATCATTAAAATGGTAATACTTCCAAAGAACTGTAAAAATATAATACAATTTCTATAAGATATTCATGACATTTTTTAAAGAAGTGGATCAAACACTCTGGAAATTCATATATAATAATAAACTTCCACTATTAGCTAAAACAATATTTGGGAAAAGAAGATGGGAATCATCAATTTCCCCAACATCAAAACTGAACTATAAAGCAGTAGTCATCAAAGAAGCATGGTATTGTAATAAAGATAGACATTTAGATAAATGGTATAGACTTGAATATTCTGAAACTGACCTTCATGTATATGAACAATTAGTATTTTATCCAGGGGCAAAAAAAAATTGAAGTAGAGCAAAAAAAGCCTATTCAACAGTGATATGGGGAAACTTTTTAACTACATTCAAAATATGTGAACTCAGACCTGTCTTTAACACCTTGCACATAAGTCATATCAAAATGAAATAAATACTTTGATATCATACATGAAACCATAAGGTACACAGTTGATAATGTAAGGAGATAATCCCATGATATTTATTCTAAAATTATACACAAGGAAGAAACACTAATGTCCAAGCAAGTGGAAGAGAAGATAAACAAATGGAACTGTCTTAAACTAAGAGGCTTCTCACCTCAATGGAAATAGTGACTAGGATAAAAGGATATCCACACAATAGGTGAAACTACTCACCAATAGCCATCAGATAAAGGGATAATTTTGAAGATATGCAAGACACTTGTAGAGTTTAGCAAAAAAAAAAAATCTAATCCCATTCGAAAATGGTGAGAAGAAAGACCAGAAATTTCCTCAGAAAAGAATTCAGATAAATGACACATAAAATGTATTACTAATCATTAGGGAGATGCAAATCAAAACAACAATGAGATATCATCTCACACCACAAAAACTGGCACACATCAGAAAGATCAGCCAGCACTGGTGTAGATGTGGGGAGTAATGGACTCTCATTCACTGCTATTGAGAATACTGACTGGTCCAGCCTTTTTGAAAAACAGTATGGATATTTCTCAAAAGACTTGAAATTGAGATTCTATATGACCCAGCAATCCCACTCTTTAGAATATACCCTAGAATCTCAAAAAATGGAGAAAAGTCCTCTGCATTATTATGTTCATCTCATTCACAATAGCCAGAATCTGGAAACACACCAAGTACCTGAGAATAAGTGAATGCATGGTGAAATTTGGTAAATCTACACAATGGAATACTATGCAGCTATTAGGGAAAATAATTTCATGAAATTTGTTTTATGTGGAAGCTTAATCCATGGTATGAACCTTTCCACAAATAGAAGGAGAATACAACTAGGGTGATGAAGGGAACACTATAAATGGTAGTTGAAATTGATCACTCTGGACAAGATTTTAGTGCTGATATGAGATAAAGTGATAGGCATGATACCCCTTAGTAAGGATAATGAAAAGCACAGTGTCTATAAAAGGGCATAAAGAAAGTAATAAACAGAGAAGGATAATGAGAGAGGAAGAAGAAATTGTCTGCCCCATAGGTAGGCAGGGGTGAAAGCAGAAGGAAAACTGGCTACATTAGTGGTAGAAAATGTGTACTGGTGATGAATGGTATTATACATTCCATGACTGAAACTCAATCATGAATAACTTTGTATCTGAAAAAATATTTTGAACAACTTTGTATTCACAATGTTGAAATAAAATAATAAAAATTACTCCTGGCAGTCTTGTGGGATCATATGGGATACTGGAGATCGAACCATGGCTGTCTTATTGTAATGTAAACACTCTAGCCACAATGCAATTGCTTCAGTCCTGGCATTTGATTTTATAATCTAAAATGCCAACCACCATCAGAACACTCCTCAGGAAAATATTCTATGATTCCTCTAACCTAGATCAAGTTTATTTTTTCTTATTAATTTATGTTTCTCTTGGTTATTTTTTCATACATTATCAATTGTTAGAAAAATACCTTTTGTAAATTTGGAGACCATAACAATAGTACAATGGGTAGGGATCTTGCCTTGCATTTGGTCAACCTGGGTTCAATCCCCTGTATCCCATATCCCATACCTGAGGAACACCAGAAATAATCCCTGAGTACCATCAGGTGTTCCCCTCTCCCCCAAAACCAACATTTTTGTAAATTGTACATATTCAAATACTAATTAAGTGTTCTGACAAAACTAAACTGAAATCGAAATGTTTAAATTTCACATAAGGTAATGACATTTTTTATAAAGATTAACAAAATATGCTTAGAAATGTTTTCCAAGGGAATACTTATGGCAAGAATAAAAGACCCTAGAAATTAAAAAATAGTGTTAGCAATTAAATAACTGTCTATGCCCAGGGTGCCCTTCTTTCACTTTTATGCACTCATCTTATTTCCAAGGTTAATGCAACACCTTTCCCCACCCCAATAAAAGAGTATATTTTAGTTATATAATATAGTTCGATGTTTTCTGTATTTTACATCCTTCATTAAAGCCAGCTACCTATATGATTTATTACATTTTTTGTACATTAAAATTTATTATTAGGTTGTAAACTTCTTTAGCATCCAACAAATACATAATATGTATCTTTCATTACAGAAACATGCTAAACATATTTACCATTCTAAAGTTAGTCACTGCTTCATACATTCAGCATAATCTTCAACACAGAGCACTTGATCTTGTGCAATTTCATATAGTTCTAATCCTAAAAAAGATTGTTAAAGTTATAACATCATTCAGATTTCCAGGTGTGAAGCTAAATAGACATGATTTGAAAAATATCTTTTTGTATCATAACCACGTGGTTTCATAGATAACTTACTACTCTTACTACTCCTTTATTTTCGAAATATAAATAGAAATATAAACAAAGAAACCATGTTTTGAACAAAGAAATAAATATATATAGAACAATGCTAAACATACTTTATTTTTTTCTTAATATTATTTAGTGAATTACATTCAAGACCTTTTTTGAGCATTTGGGAGAAGGATATCACTCCAATGATACTTCAACAAGTAGGCTAACAGCTCACTGCTAAAGCTTCAGTTTGAGTTGCTCCTTAAAATTCAGAACACCAGAGTCACCCTAAAGATACTCTAGCGTCTTCAGTTTTATGCCCTGTAATTCTTGGAAACAATATGGTGTTATGTATCAAACTTGGGTCAAAACCATTTGAGATATCTCAATTAATTAAACTCTTTACTTTGACCTCTCTTACATTCTTTCTCATCATCTCTTGTACTTCCATTGTACTCTATTAAAATGGAAATAATCACATCTTCCTAGAGTCCTGTGCTATTCCAATTTTTATAATTTCTGTCCTTTCTATCCATTGGTCTACATTTGATATTCTCTACCCTTAATCTTGAGACATTGTACTCATATGCACATTTCAAATTCTGATTCAAATACTGCAGTTACCATTATTTTTCTGATTATGCTTATTGGAAAGGATTGTTCAATCATTTCATACACGTGACACATATTTGTTCTATTTTTGATAAAACATGAGAAAATTTGATGCCACAAGAAATTAATGCTGAGTTTTTATTTGTAGACTTATATGGCAGTAACAAAGAGTCTAATTAACATACGTACTGTGAATTGAATCAATGTGAAGATCGTGTTATATCACTTTAGTCTATGGAAATCTGAAGTTTTTTATTCTATTAAATCCTTTGGTATAAGCTATAGAATATAATAAACTACAAAGATCCTTTGTAAGAATATTAAGTAATACTAGAAGTGGCATAAAAAAGGACACTTTAGTATGACATATGAAAATTCCAATGCATACTGATCTGAGAGAAAGGCTTATAAATTGTAATATGAACTTTTAGTCAGATATGACTTCTTAAACACAAAAAGGTAAGATTTAAGTGAAATATCAAGTCTTGAAACTTCAGCTAATTTTTCACTATCAAAATAAAGGCTTTATGTGCTCTGAATTTAGTGATGAATGACATGGACAATTATATAGACACATAGTTTTCCCATATTTATTACATTTGCATAAAGTTTAAAATAATTTGGACTTTTCTGCTCAATGAGCATTACCAATTTATTTTCTTCAGTAAATTATCAAGGACTATTTTACATTTAACCTCAGACCTTTCATTTATAGATTTTATTTATGCTATTCCCCTAGTCTAAATGCAAGCTGTAAAGACCTACATATAGAATGTATATAACTTAGATAATTGTCTGTCTTTCCTTAGTGAACTAAGCAGATTACAGATAGCATATTAGTATCATGATCTTAGTAACATGGAAACTTACCTTAAGAAACTTACTGTTTTCAGAAGAAAAGTAAGGTATAGGTATTTCGTGAGTAGCATTGCTTCCAAATCACAGAATTCTGAATACAACTACCATATTTGTATTTTGCCTCTAGAGAGCATTTAAAGAACCAACCTGCTTTATACAGACTTGAAAACAACACTCAGCAGTAGATACCTATCATTTATTCTCAGAGGTCTCAGTGCAAGTTGAATATAAATCAGCTGCGGTATTCAATCATCATTGAAATGTTATACAAAGGACAAAATTTTAGGAAGTTATTGCCTGGATTAAGTATTATTAAAATGTTAGAACCATTAAAGTTAGAAGAGAAATTTTTTTCTAGATCTAGACTAATAGCATAGAGGAGTCTAAAGAGCACTTATTTCTTAACGTATATTAGTAAAATATTTGAATATCTATTAATATTTTGCATTCTATAGTTTTTAATAAAACACTATTGTTCAATGAGTTGAACCCATTTTATAAGAATAGCATTCTTTGTATAAAATAGTCCTTGAAACTAAAAACTTTAAATTGAATATTCTTTTTTGTGTACAGAAGGTACTTTCTTCTTTCTGGAGAGGATTCAAGGATTATTCTCTGAGAATCTGAACATGGATTTGAACAATAATACAGTGCTCAGCAATTGACTTATGCTTTTGAATTTGGTGGGATGTCAGATATCCTAGTACTAGTGGTTACTATAGATTTAGTAATAAATAAAATAAACTTGTAACATTTGGGGTATGAGGCATGCATAAGAGATACTTATCAGATTTGATAGTCCTTCTCAGAGATTCTCTGCCAATTGGCCCAAGGTTCAATGTAAATGCCTAGAGGTGTAGGGATTTATCAAGGCCATCAAGGCAGTGATAGGGCACCTCCAGGGTCACAAGAGGGGTTCTTGATGCAGGAGGGCTCATGGGCTATAACCCAATGATATTCAGGAAAACATGTGGTATTAGTCTTTTTTTATTTTTTTTTATTTTTAATTATGAGAACAAGGATGCAAAGAAAGAGGACAAGGTAAAGTTACAGTGGAAGGACAATCACCCATAACATAATTCTCAGAAGTCCCCTTGCTGATATCTTAACTTTGAAATTTCAGCTAAAGAACATTAAGATAAATAAAACAGAATCCATGTACAATTATTTTGTCCCTCAAGTCCCCAGATTGTAACACATTATAATATTTCTTAACAGCACACAAGGCAATCTAAAGCCATAAAAATTACATAACTCCTTAAACATTACAGGCATAGTATTTTTCTACATTTCCATATACATGCATATTAGCTTAAGTTAACCTCAAATTTTAAGTGGATTCTTTTTGAGGATTAGCATAAAAAAGCACAGTAAAAATGGTGTTAGAGTGGCAATTGTTGTCTGCATAGGCCCACCAAAATATGAGGGACATGGAAAGAAATAACCTTGGCCTAAATACAAAGAGACCCGACCCCTGAAGTTTCCTGGCACAAGACCAAATCTAGGCTCCAGGCAAGCTAGATCATCCAATCCAAGACATTGTCTGTAGTGCCAACACACTTTTTTTATTCACACAGTCTCTGTTGTTGGTATCATGTTTCTGTATTAAAGATCCTGGAATATGCATATCCTACATTGAAGTCAGGGTGTGGAGCATCCTCTCGTTTCACCTCACAATCAAAGGGCAATGCAGGGAGCCCTGTCTTATAAGCAGGTTGTTGTTGTTGTTAAGTCTTCTCAGTGTTAAGGGAAGGTCTTTTGAGCAGGTCGATGTCTGAGCAGTGTAGGGTCTTCCGTGATAGAGGATTGCTTCCAGGTGATGTTATAGACCAGCCTGGATGTTTCGTGGATGGCTTCCCTGGTTCAGGGGTGAATGGAAAATGCCCTTTCTTCTGAGGTCTGTGCCAGGTCGTTATGTCAATGTTCAGGGTGTAAGGTCCCTTTGCACAACAAGATTTGTGTGTTCCAATCTCTATTATATAGGATCTTATTTGTATGTATAGTATTTTCCCATTTTACTGTGCCTATGCAAAAAAGGAGCAATGCCGTGTGGTGTTATTGGCACCTATGGGGGCCATAAGAACAATTCCAACGATTCCCATGATATGGTTCAATCATATGCATTAAACTGGGGGACTCTTTCACCAAAATTCCTTGTTAAACAGCTCAAAAAAAGAAGATAAAAAGTGGTTAAAATCGTCACTGTATAAGACAACATTTAGTAAGAATTATAGCTGTCAGAGAAAAACCACAAAGTATTCTAAAGAAATACGTGTCCATTTTATGTATCTTGAAACAGTTTGGGGTTGTTACACACAATGCATGGCATTGGTCTGTGATTAGGATTGTACAATACTGAAGTTAAAAAGAGTAATGTAGGTTAGTGTTGTTTGGGGGGGTTAGAGAGTTAAGGAGTAAAAAAGAGCTCTGTCGGGGTGTGGGAAAGGGCAGAATACAAAATGAACATTCTGGATATGCAAAACATAACATAAGGATAATACATGAAGTACGTGTAGTTTTTGGATGCATAGGGAGGAATTTCTCACCCCTCCCCCCAGGGCCCGATTAACCAGGCGTGGCCCTGAAGACCTGCCCGGTGTGGGGGGGATCTTGGTCCCCTGGACTAAGTGGTCAGCCCAGGGGGCCTATGGCTAGCTGTCCTGCCCAGAGCCCTCAACATACCAGTCAAACACACCCAGAAATCCTGGCATGTGGAGTGCTCTGAGCCCAGCCATGCCTCTGTCAGTATTAGTGTCTTAAGCCTTGTAGTACCTGTTAGGCTTAAAGCTTATAATCTTAAATTTGAAAACTCAATAATGACAAATCCACAATTGCTAGTAAAATAATGTAATGTAAATTTAAAGTAATGTTTGAGAGGGCACTATTAGCAATATTTTATGATGGGTAAAATATTTGTGTTTATGTGCGTGTGTTGTGATAAAAATTTAAAATTTATGCTTGGGAGGAAAGTAAGAATTTACCAATATCTCTTACTTGCTATGTTGTTGATTTACATGAGTAGTATTAAAAATGTTAATGCATTTGCTACAACTACCAATTCCACTTATTTCTGCTCAGGGATTAATCCTGGCTCTGTGCTCATAAATCACTCCTGGCAAGCTTGGAGAACTATATGGGATGAAGGAATCGAACCGGGGTCCATCCTGGGTCAGCTGCATGAAAGGCAAACGCCCTACCACTGTGAATTGTAAAAATATTGTGATCACATGGATATGTCCTGCTTAGAGATACAATAAGGAATCTATTTCCATGAAGTCAAAGATTGCCAGTATAACTTATTGAAAAACCTAGAAATGTAGATAGAAGAAAACCCACAAGAGCGTCTTGAAGAATTCCAACACAGTAATGGCCTATTAGAGTTTGAGGAATTAAAAAATAAAAAGAGAAGACTTAAAGATATATAAAAATGGTATAAAGCATTATAAACATGGAGTTCGGAGCAGTAGCTCAGTGGTAGGGTGATTGTCTTGCATGTGCCTGAACTAGGACTGACTGTGGTTCAATCCCCTGGCGTCCCATATGGAACCCCAAACCAGGAGAGATTTCTGAGCATATAGCCAGGATTAAGCCCTGAGCACCACTGGGTGTGGCCCAAGAACCAAAAAAAAGTAGTATAAAACAAAATGCTAAAGCAGTAAGAACCAAGGTACAGGAATTCTGTGAAATGTTTTTAAGAGATTGAATCATATAAAACATATAACAATAAAGGTCCAGTTCTACCGTTAGTCAAGTTGATCAAAGATAAGGTGACAGATTTGGAAAGGATTTTATTAGCAACAAGTCAGCAGTTAGTAAAATGACAGATTCTTGTCTTGAAAAAGAATCTTACCTTCATTATTATAAAAAAAATCTATGTTGCAAAATAATAAAAACTAGGAAAATATCAATTTAAGAGAAGTAAGATATAGATTACTGGCTTCTATCATTATTAATAAATTACCTTGTCAGCTGGGCTTCTCTGACATAAGAATTGTGTGTATGTCATTTTTCTTCTATATATTTTGGGTATGGGCAAGATAAAGATAACATAGTCTCAACAGTTTTTGCCTAGTTCCAGAACCCCTAACTTGTGGGTTTTAAGTTTGAGTCAAGTTTTTATTTAACTTTAGTCTGCATTCAAACAGAGCAGCCCATTATTGCTTTGAGCAACATAAAACTCTCACACGTACTTGATGTGAGCATTTTCAGTGAAACATTGGAAATCAGATGGAAACAGGTTGAAGAGTAAATAAAGAACATCTGGCTTAAAAGTTTCCACGCATTTATTATAGAACATATATATTCATCAAGAAAATAGCCAAGGTAAGATGCAAAAACTAAATTAAAAACACAGTTTTGACTTAATGAAAGCAAAATTTATTTATTCCAAAAATAGAGGACATAATGTAGACAGGGAAGCTAAATCTGCATAACTAAGAGATACAGTTTCTGCCGGAAATGAAAACAATGAAGATGAGAAATGTCTACTGGAACCTTCACTAGTCATAGTGCTTATGGAAAGAACTGAAGTATAATGTCTCATACCTGAAAAGTTTTTGAGATGCAGCTTTAGAAAACAATCAAGACTAAGGGCTAGAGAGATAGTGTGGAGGTAGGATGTTTGCCTTGAGTGCATAAGGACAGTGATTCGAATCCCGGTATCCCATATGTTTTTCCTGAGCCTGCTAGTAGTGATTTCTGAGCATAGAGCCAGGAGTAATCCCTGTGCTTTTTTGGGTGTGACCCAAAAAATCAAAAACAAACAAATAAACAAAAACAAAACTAACTAGTACACAAAGTTCAGAAAAAAATAGTACTCCAAGGCTATGTATATGGAATTTGATATATATGTCTATCAGTACAAGACTGGAAATTAAAAAATATTATAAGTAATTTAGCATTGAGAAATTCAGTCTTATAAAGATATGGAATTCGTAGTAGGAGAGAGGATGATACAGAAAGGAAGAATTAATATTATGGAAAATCATATATACACAATCAAAATTGTAAGAAATAATCAATACAATATTTATTGGATTTTTATAAGACAATATGAAATTATTACCTACACACTCTGAGATAAATTGTGACATATAAATTAGTAAAGGAAAAGTTTGGAGGCCAGAGCAGTGGTGCAAGCAGTAGGGCGTTTGCCTTGCATGCACTGACCTATGACAGACCAAAGTTCAATCCTCTGGTGTCCCATATGGTCCCCCATCAAGTATGAATTAAAATTTTAGAAGAATGAAGAGACACTTTATGAAGTACCAGACATCATTAGAAGACATAATATTATCAGCAAGCAAGCAACCCCAAATAAGCCTGCCCTTGGAGGGAGGAGGTTTTAAAGTGTTTCAGGCAAAAAAAATAACATAGGGAGGCAGCCCAGATCATCTGCCCTGAGGCAGCCCAAATCATCCACTATCTCCTTACATGCAATGTAAGAGCAAAATGGAACAAATATTCAAAATTCTAAATTTAAAATTACTGAAAAAGAATCTTCTACCTTGGAAATTATTATTATTCAAATCTGATGACAAATTTAGAAAAAGAGGAGTTAATAGACTGTCACAAACTGGTCTGCATATAATAAAAACTAAAAGGAATCCTCATTGAGAAAGAAAAGAAATAAAAAGTTCATTCTTAAACATGGAGATAATTTTTTATAAAATTCCAGAGACATAAATATGTGAGTCAATAACAAAATGGTAAAAGAAACAAAGGGTAGGATAAACTATATCTGATCTGAACGTAAATATAAAATTATCTTTTATAAATAAATAAAAAATAATCAATAACCACTCATAAGATTTGGGTAAACTTATAGTAGTCATGGTAAAATAGCAACAAAATTATCATGTATAGACTTTTAGGATAAAAAGGTATAAAAGTGAAAGAATATCATAAAAATCCATTCAATTAAATACAGATAAAGACAAATGGAAAAATCAAGTCAGAACAACAAACAGAAATATACAATAACCAGTAAAATTATAGAAGGTAGTAGTAAGCAGCACGTTTCATTAACCAATTTAAATGTGAATTATTTGAAGATACTAATAAAAAGATAAAGACTGGCTGGATTAAAAGGATTCATGTACAGTATGTGAACAACTATTTCACATCTTATGTAAAAACAAATACAAAAGGCTGGAGTAAGGTTTCCAAATGATAATGTAGAATAAAAGGCAGGTTCTGATAATCTTATACTCTATAAACAAAATTAGATGCATGGCAGAAAAGGTTATGAGTCAGACATGCTCATTACATCAAGGAATCTGATCATCACAAATATGGAATGGTTATCAATATTTATGTACCTGAGAATAGAACACCAAATGTAAAAAGCTATTACAAAAACATAAAGGGACAATGACAGTACCATAACCATTGCAGAAAATTTCAGCATACCAAGTAAAGTCCTGGACAATACACCCAGTATAAAAATAAGAAGAAAACAGTAGATTAAATTATACAAACGATGAGTTAAGCTTCCTGGCTCTATGCATATATTTTTATTCCCAATTAAATAAATATGCTTTCTTCTCTAGTATACATAGAACATTTTCAAGAGCAGATCATAAGTGAAACAATAAACAAGTCTTAAATCTTATCTGAAGATAAAATCATATCAGCACTTTTCAGATCACAGTGGTCTGAGGCTAGTCATTAGTAATATTTAACAAAATTTAAATACGTGAAAACTAAGCAACATATGAGATTTGGAAATTCAACTCCAATATTGATTATGTAACAAAAAAGAGCAATAAATGGAAATGCATCTAATTAATATCCTTTGAGTAAGTAAAAATAATGACTGTAATGAAAGTATAAAGTGACAGTAATTGGGAAGATATATTTGTACATCATACATCTTAAGTAATTCTGAAACCCATCTACAATCACGTTTGTAATCATAGTGCTTAAATAAAGATTATATATAAAAACAAACAAAAACAATGAATACATAAACTGTTGTTGACTTTAACACTTCTAGTAATATAAAAAATTCAGCTAGAAGGGAAGTTTAAGTCATACAATTTTCTGCTATATGGATCACACTAGAGGGTATTTTGCTGCGTGAAGTTAGAAGGATAGGGACAAAACAGAATTTACTCTCAGATATATAGGATATAAAAGAGTAAGTGATTGGAACTGGGAGATAGAATGAAGACAGAAGTAAGACAGAAGAAAAAAGACAAACACAGGGTGATCTCACTTATATGTGGTATATAGAATAACTGAATGTGGAAATGTAGATCAACCTTGATCCCAGAGTTTAGGCCTCCCTAAGGACAAGAAAAGGAAAGAATCAAGGTGAGGCATAGAAAAGGTGAGAGATGAAAATAATGGGGAAATAAGGGTCTGGTCTTTGCTATATTGGTGATGCTGGAGTGTGGTATAGCTATAGATCCAAAGCTTAGGCTCGACAACACTGAAAAGAAAAGATCTAAGCTGCAACCACCACATTTAGTAATGTGCCTATTAAGGTAGCAGGCAAGGGGTATAGAGATAAATAGAGTATGAAACACTAGTGAGAAGAGTTGACATTGGTGGTAGAATTGGTGTTGAAATACTAGGTGCTTAACATTCAACTACCAATATCTTTGTAAATCATAGTTCTTAAATAACTTCTCTAAAATAATCAACAAGTTGACAAAGTCAACAGAACCTTAGAACTGTTCCACAGAACTAAGTTTAGATATGGAAAATGAGGGATGGAAGGGTCTGCTGAAACTGGGGATGGTAGTGGTAATGTAAGATATGCTTTCTTTGTATAAATGACTATAATTTCCTCTATTTCAAATAACAATTCCACAATTCACAAAAAAATTGTCACATAGAAAACCCTACCAAAAATAAACAAACACATTAATAGACAACCCTTTGAACTTAAAATACTGATAGGCCACAGATACATGAAAAAGAAAAAAAATCTAAACATTATTTATGGCCAATCTAGATAAAAACTATGATAAGATATGACCTCTCATGTGTGAGAATGACCTAACAAAAAAAATGAAAAAAACTGTTGACAAGAATATAGACAAAAAGGAGCCCTGCATAGTGTCAGTTGAAATGTAAATTAGTGTAGTCTCTGAAAAATTATAAGGAGATTCCTTAACAAAATAAAAATGTATATACCACATTGATTCAGTGATACCGTTTCTAGGAATTTTTCAAAGAATATTAAAACACTAATTTGAAAGGATATTTTATCCCTATGCTAATAAAACTATCATTCACAGTAGATAAAACATGAAATCCATTTAAATGCCCATCAAGAATTGGCTAAAGAAATAATCTGTTACAATTATATAAATATATATGGTAAAGATTAAAACTGTTTTGAATTTGTCACAGTTTTATAAAGATTCTATTTAGCTGGAATGTAATAAATATTCATGATGTATATTTAATTTTCACACTTAATGCTTTTAAGCATGAAAACATATTATGTTTCACCATTGGAAAATTGGAGTCATTCATATATTTCACATAGCCCATAATTTATAGACTTATTTTGGTGGCTTTTAATTAGTTATGTTTCTCTACTATATATTGTTTGATTCTTATTTCAGATTGTTGAATATGAAAATTCAGGTGAATATAAATGCTATAAAAGATACAAATCATTTCTTTAATTATGATGTTATAATTACACTCAGTGGCATACTACTGTGGCATTGAAAAGATGAAATAATATTTTGGGACAAAATTGACATATGATTAGTGGTCATTCCTAGTGAAAATCTATACGTTAGTGGATGAACTCATAAACAAATTGTGGTATATATATAATTCATCCATATAAGTAATCAAAGTACTGATAAATTTTACAATGCAGATAATTCTCTAAAACTATATCAAGTGAAAAAAGTCAGGCATAAAACCTAGATATTATATGATTTTTATTTATACAAAACATAAAAATAATATTTAGGAGGTAGATGCCTGAGGAGAGTGATACCTTAATTATTTTTAAGTTAGAAGCATATTGACAATAGATAATGTTGATATAGAGTACTTTAATTTACTACATGCTTTGCAGTTCATAATTCATAATAATTTCATGTTTTAATATTTTATTTCATTATAAAAATAAGCAGATATCACCTCTGTTTTGTTGATAGTAACAGTTCAATTCATATATATTACTTCCTGCTCAGTCTTGAGAATTTGTAGTATTCTACAGATTTATCCATTTATTCTAGATTCTCCAATATAGTATTGTAAAGCTGCTATAATAATATTATGTCATATTTTCTAATCTTGTATGGCAATTCATATCTCTGGAATGTTTGTTGTTCTCCTTTATTCCTAATCCAATTTACCTAGGTTTTCTCTTTTTTCTATATGAATATGCCTAGAGGAATGCTGATCATATTCAATCTTTAAAAACAAAAGTACTCTTGATTTCATTAATATTTTTATTGCACTTTAAAAATTGTCTTCTGTCCTTAATATCATTTGTACTACATCCTCCTACCTACTTTTTGTTCCTTTAGCTATTCTTTTTGTGCCTTAAGGTTTGAGGTTAGGTTGATTATTTGTAGCTTTTCATACTTCCTTAGAAACATGTGTAATGCTATGAATTTCTGATTTTAATACAGATTTTACTGTGTCCTGTAATTTCTGATACCTGACGGCTTCATTGGGTTTTGTATCCTGATATATTTCTATTTCTGTAGTGTTTGAGCTTTTAGGTGTTTGATTTTGTCTATGCCTTTTGTTTATGGTTTATTCCCAAGTTCAAAGTCAATGATTCGAGAAGATAATGATATGATTTCTATTTTATTTATTTTATGAAGTTTAAGTTTAATTAATCATAGCACATCATCTGTTCTAGAAAAGGATACGTGAGCACTGGGGAATAATGCGTATTCAGTATTTTTTGGGAAGAAGATACCTAAACTGTCTATTAGGTCAACCTCTTCTACCTCTTACGGTCACAGTTTTCTCATTGATTTTGTCTGGTAAAATCATGCAATGTTTAAAGTGTGATATTAAAATATCCTATTATTGTGTTGTTCTCAATTTTTTTTTGCTTCTTGCCAACTAGCAGTTCATTTACGCATTTTGAAAAATTTTAAGTTAATATATCTTTGATCATTTTGTTTGTTTGTTTTGTTTTTTTGGTTTATAAGCCACACCAGGTGATGCTCAGAAAGCGCTTCCGGCTTGGGGGACCATATGAGACACCTGGAGATCGAACCAATGTCCGTCCTAGGTCAGTGCATGCAAGGCAAACACCCTACCGCTTGTGCCACCTCTCTGGCACCATGTTATTTGTTTTTTTCTTTTTTTTGGGGGGGGGCAACACCAGGAGGCTCTCAGTGGTTACTTCTGGTTCTGCACTCAGAAATTGCTCCTGGCAACTCAGAGGACAATATGGAATGCTGGGGATCGAACCCGGGTCAGTCCTGGGTTGGCTGTATGCAAGTCAAATGCATGTTCATCATTGCCTTGATTACTTTTTCATATTGATGTATATTTTGCCTCATAAAAGATAGCTGTTCCTTTATGCACTGCCCTGTAAACCATATTGTTTAAATAAAGCAATTTAAAGAAGTTTAGTTGTCCTTTTTCGCTTAATGTTTGCATGTATGATTGTTTTTATCCTTTTACTTTGATGCTATGTTTGTCATGGGAGTTCAAGGACCTCCCTTTAATCAAAATAAATGGTTGTATTTTGCGGATATCTTTTATGTCTTTGAACATAATTGATCTATTTAATTAGTCCCATTATATTATTGCTTTTATTTTTGTTAAACTAATACCCTTTTATGTCTGGGTATCACACTATTTCATATTTATATTTTTTCTTTTTTCAGTGAAGGAAGACAGTTTTAACTGAACAAAATTAACCTGGAAATATTTGTTTTATTTATCAGATTATGTATTTCTCTTATTTCTGTGAGATTAATATTCTCTGTTCTCTGAATATTGTTATCTTCGTTATATTTACATTGCTTTTTTTGAAGCAAATAGTTTATTTTAATGAATCACCGTGATACAAGGTTCATGATAGTTCATTATTGTTTTCAGTAATACAATGTACAACATCCATCCCTTTACCAGTGCATATTTACTACCACTGATATCTCAATTTTCACTCCTACTCTCCCACCGGCCCTTGTCCCGTTTTCCTTCTGTGGAAAACATTCTCTTTCCCTCTACCTTTGTTCCTTTTAGACTCTGTGGTTTGCGATATTAGTACTGAAAGGATAACATGCACACATAACATCTTTCAGGACCCAGTTCTTGTCCAGAGTGCTCAATTCCAACTATCATTATTATAGGGATCCTTTATATGCCCTAGTTGCATACCCTCACTCTTTTTGGCAAGCTTCCTACCATAGATCAGTTCTCCTGGACCTGTTTCTATTGTCTTTAGATCTTAATACCATAATATCCATTATTTTTATATCACACATACAAGTGTGCTAATTTTATGTTTAGCCCTCTTCCTCTGACTCATTACACTCAGCATATTACTCTCTATATACATACATAGATGACTTACATACATACATAGATACATACATAGAACATATGATGACTATATTTTTCCTAACAGCTGTGTAAGATATCATCGTGTAGATATAACCTAGTTTATTTTAATTTTTATTTCAAACATTGCAATTCACAAAGTTATTATCAGTTGAGGTTTATGCATAAACCTCTGATAGGTTTCAGCACCTATCCCACCAACAGTGTCAACTTTCCTCTGCCTAGTTCCCAGAGTCCACCTCACACCTTTTCCCATCCTTACCCCATTGCCACCTGCCATAATCAAAGAAAAGTTTTTACATTTGGTTGCTATGGTTTAGGTCTTATGATTTTAGTGTTGGTCTGGATATTTAGTTCTGTTCTTTGTTAACAGCACAAATGCCCTGAATTCTGTTGACCACTTTAGACCCACTATTTCAAGTCTGTCTTTTTCTCTCTTCCCTCTTCCTTCCTTCCTTCCTTCCTTCTTTCCTTCCTTCCTTCCTTCCTTCCTTCCTTCCTTCCTTCCTTCCTTCCTTCCTTCCTTCCTTCCTTCCTTCCTTCCTTCTTCCTTCCTTCCTTCCTTCCTTCCTTCCTTCCTTCCTTCCTTCCTTCCTTCCTTCCTTCCTTCCTTCCTTCCTTCCTTCCTTCCTTCCTTCCTTCCTTCCTTCCTTCCTTTCTTTCTTTCTTTCTTTCTTTCTTTCTTTCTTTCTTTCTTTCTTTCTTTCTTTCTTTCTTTCTTTCTTTCTTTCTTTCTCTCTCTCTCTCTCTTTCTTTCTTTCTCTCTCTCTTTCTTTCTTTCTTTCTTTCTTTCTTTCTTTCTTTCTTTCTTTCTTTCTTTCTTTCTTTCTTTCTTTCTTTCTTTCTTTCTTTCTTTCTTTTCTTTTTCTTTCTTTTCTACTTATACTCTTGGGGCAAGTGACAACTCTCATGTAAATCATAGTATTATCTCAGGAAATTATTCTAAATAATACATATAAGTGAAATAATTTTGTTTTCATTTTTCTTTTGGCTTACTTTGTTTAACATGACATCTTCCAGTTTCAACCATGTTGTACCAACTTGAATGACTACATTATTCCTTACAGCTATGTAGTATTCCATTGTACATATGTTCCACATTTTAATAATACATTCATCCATTTTTGGACATCTAAGTTAATTCCAATTCTTTTTTTTTTTTTTGGTTTTTGGGCCACACCCGTTTGACGCTCAGGGGTTACTCCTGGCTATGTGCTCAGAAGTCGCCCCTGGCTTGGGGGGACCATATGGGACGCCGGGGGATCGAACCGCGGTCCTTCCTTGGCTAGCGCTTGCAAGGCAGACACCTTACCTCCAGCGCCACCTACCCGGCCCCATAATTCCAATTCTTATCTACATTACTAAGTGCTGCAAAGAGGAGTGGTGAGAGATATCATAGTTTCTTTAGCCAAACATCTGTTCTTGACTCTTAAATTGTTTCCAGATTCTAGCTATTGTGAATAATGCTGTAATAAAAATAGGAGTTCAGATGTCTTTTCTACCTTGTTCTTTTTTGGGGGGAGGGGGAACTTAGGATATATTTCCAGGAGTTTCATTGCTAGGCTTCATGAGAGATAAATTTCTACTTATTTTGCTGAAATATTTATATTATTTTCCCAAAAGGCTGGACCAGTTGGCATTCCCACCAGTACTGGAATAAGTGTCTCTTTCTTCTCACATCCATGCCACAACAGGTTGTTCTTCTTACTTTTTATGTGTGCTAATCAAAGAAAAGTACAAAAATATTTCAAGGAATAAAAAGGACAGAAGGAAATGGATAGTAACACCCTACTAATGGATTGGGATGATTATCATTAGTAAAATGGAAATATTTCCAGAAACATTATAAAGATTTAATGCAATAACTATAAAAATAGCCATGACGTGTTTTCAAAGAAATAGGTCAAACACTCCTAAAATTCAAATGAAAATAAACCTACATGATAAACTAAAGCAATCCTTGTGGAATAGAAGATGGGATGCACCACTTTCACCAACTACAAACTGTAATATAGAGTGATAGTAATTAAAACAGAATGGTATTAGAATAAAGACAGACCCTTAGATCAATGGAATATAAGTTAATATACTAAGTCATTCCCTCAGTGTATAATCAATTAATCTTGGATAAAGGATCAAGAAATACGAAGTGGAACAAGGAAAGTCTCTTCAATATTTGGAGTTGGAAAATTGTTCAACTGCATGCCAAAAAATGAAAGACCTCTTTTTTAAATCTTTTTTTTAAATTTTTATTGTGATCATAATGGCTTACATATCTTTCACAGTAGTATTTTAGGTACATATTAACATTGAATCAGGGGAATACCCATCACCAAATTTGTCCTCCCCCCATCCCAGTTCCCTTTCTGCAACCCATATACCATCACCCCCAGGCTTCTAGAGTAGGTGGACCCCTCTTTGTCCAGCTTATTATTAGTGGTCATATATCTGTTTGGTCCTGGTACCCTCCCTTGTTTCCCCCCTGTCTTTAAGATGTGGAGCTAGATAAATCAAGTTATGTGGTTTTGTTTGAATGAAAGACAAGCAATAGAATTGGGTACAAAATAAGAAAAAATAAAAAATAAAAAAATAAATAAAAGAAGTCAAATACTTTGAAAATGGGCGGAGACCTTAGAAGCTTTCAACCTCAGTTTGAGAGAGGACATAAAAAAGGTAATTGAAACACCACAACAATATAGAAATTAATATCAAATTAAATTTCCAGTGAGCACTACAGCAATAAAGACAAGTACCACACAATAGTCTCGGTTCTGAAATCAAATCACGCCAGAGTGCAAAAAGAAAGAGAAAGATAAGATAAAATAAAATAAAATAAAATAAAATTGGAGATATCATCTTCAATATCTACACCAAAATAAAGACGTCAAAAAATCGATCAATAAATAAATAAATGTGTGGAAAGATGATTATTTTGTGTTTTTTTTCTTTGTCCCCCTGCATAGGCACATTAAGCATTGGGGATATTATAGAGGGAATTCCCTTGGACTAGGAGTTACAGGGTTTCTCCACCCCTGAAGTATACTGTCATGGGATTAACTGTAGACTCCTTGCATGATCATTTACTCTCCTCTCAGTGCTTTTGTGGTATATGGAAGACTTCTGCTTTGTCTTGGATGGTAAAATCAGACCTCTGTATCTAGAGATCTTGGTGAATGTGCAGCTCAAGGAATGAAGCTCATGATGGAGTCTTTCTTTGTGGTTCTAGGAGTTCTGCCTCTTCAGTGTCATTTTAATCCATCTTCTGTAATTGGTGAAGACCTCTTTTTAATGTCATCTGCAAAAGTAAAATAAAAGTGGGTTGGTGATATTTATTAAAAAACTGAAGCCATAAGGTACAAAGAAAAAAAATAGACAGAACTCTTCATAACGTTGAAGGTAAAGGATGAAACCTTACTGACTATGCAAATGGAAGCAAAGATAAACAAATGGTACTACATTAACTAAAATATTTATGCTCCTCAAAGAAAATGGTGACCAGGACAGAAAGACCCCCCACAGATTGGTAGATCCTATTTATCCAATATTTACCTGAGAAGGAATTTATATCTAAGGCACTGGTAGAGCTTAACAAGAAGAAAACATCTAATCCTTTCCAAAAATGTGAGAAGAAATGAACAGAATTTTTCTCAAAGAAGAAATACAGATAGCTAAAAGTGCATGATAAAAAGCTCAACATCACTAATCATCAGGGAGATGCAAATCAAAACAATGAGACATGACCTCATTAGCAAATATTTTTATTGATCAAAATTTACTTGCTGTCTATAAATACCTTTTTCTTAACCTAATTTCCTCTTTTTTTCTTACTACTTTTCATTTTAAATTGTCTTAATATGTTTTTTGACTCACTCATTCTTTTAATTGATAGTACAAGATTCTTATCCATGACAAGTTTTGATTTGATTTATGATATCACAATATGAAAATATAAAATTAGCTGCTGAAGCAGTAGCACAGCAGGTAGGGCTTTTGCCTTGCTTGAGGCCAACCTGGCTTCAATTCCTGGCATCCCTTATCATCCCCCATACCTGCCAGGAGAGATTTCTAAGTGCAGAGCCAGGTGTAACTCCTGAGCACTGTGGTTGTGGCCCCAAACCAAAAATATGAAATAAAATAAAATAGTAAAATTATATGGTGTCTTTCTAATACATAATCAGTTGCTGTTTCATAAATTATAAACATTTGCATTAGTTGAGACGAACATTTCTCAACTTATATTAAACAAGATAGAGTCAGTATAGTTGCCAGATTAAAGCAGATGATTTAGTTTATCCTAATTTATACTAATATATATTCTATGGTTTAGAGAAAAACCTAGCAACTTTATATTCTGCTTTTGAAAGTAAACATCAGAAAACCTGTAACTTTCATTTGATATTAATTTGTATTCATATTTTTTTTAGTTTCCACAGAAAGTTCATGTTATTTTTTTTGGTTTGATGCTCAGGGGTTACTTCTGGCTAAGCGCTCAGAAATCACCCCTGGCCATTCTGTGTCTTTCTCTCTCTCTGACTTATTTCAATCAGCATAATAGATTCCATGTACATCCATGTATAGGAAAATTTCATGACTTCATCTCTCCTGACAGCTGCATAATATTCCATTGTGTATATGTACCACAATTTCTTTAGCCATTCATCTGTTGAAGAGTATCTTGGCTGTTTCCAGAGTCCTGCTATGGTAAATAGTGCTGCAATGAATATAGGCAGAATGGTCTCACTCATCTATGGGTTTTAAGAAAAATGAAAGACATTCTTGCAATAACAACTTTCAGACATGAAAGGAAAAGAGCTGGAAGTAATAGCTCACCTCATGAAGCTCACCACAAACAGGGATGAGTTTAGTTAGAGAAATAATTAAGTTTCGAACTATCCTAATGATGAGAATGTACGATGGAAATAGAAAGCTTGTCTAGAGTACAGGTGGGGGTTGGGTGGGGAGGAGGGAGATTTGGGACATTGGTGATGGGAATGTTGCACTGGTGATGGGTGGTCTTCTTTACATGACTGAAACCCAAACACAATCATGTATATAATAAAGTTGTTTAAATAAAAAATAAAATAAAATAAAAACGTTAAAAAAAAAGAAATCACCTGGCCTGGGGGGACCATATGGGACACAGGGGGATCAAACCATGGTCCTTCCTTGGATAGTGCTTGCCAGGCAGATACCTTACCTCTAGCGCCCCAGTTCATGTTATTTTTGAAATAAAAATATAATTTAACATTTCCATTTATTTTGTATTCAAACTATAATATCTTGATATTTTTTTAGAGAGTCATGTTCAATGAATGAATTTTATAGAGCTATCCTAATGGTATTTTGATTACATGCACATATGTAAAATAATTAACTAATAGTCCCTTAAGCCTACTTGGAGTGATTCTGTGTGCAGGAGTAACCCCTGAGCAACACAGGGTGTGCACCCCCAAAAGGCTTCACATTAACAAATGCTAAGCCAGCAGGAAATTGATCACATTCCTATACTTTTGATTACAAAATTTTTGTAATGATCCTAAGATTGCCCAAAGATAAAGGAAACTCTTTAGATTCTTCACCTGTACAATTCCCTTCTTATACATGGGACTTTTAAAAAATATATGTGATCTGAGAAAGAAATTCTATTATTTAAATATTATTAGTCTATGACAAGTAATATTATCACAGCTTAAATCATATTTTAGACATGTGAAAGTAGAGATGACAGTTTCCAAATTCATTAAGTGAAAACATTTAGGACACATGTTGGGCACTTGTCTAAAGCCATCAACGAGTCTTTTGTTATTTGCAATGAGTAACTGAAGTTTTAAAAATTTGAAAGATAAAAATAGAGTGACTGTCACAAGTAATCTAAGTAGAAACTTTCACTGAGACTAAAATTAGAAACTTCTTTATTTTAACATGGATTTTATGGTCTTTTTAATTTTTTATTGAAACCATTGTAATTTACAAAGTTCTTAATAGTTTTTTCCCCCATACCTGCCAGCAAAACAGACCCTTTTTAACTTTTAATTGTTAAAGTTTGGATCTCCTGTTTTCATTGCTGTTGTCTTTGGCTTGGATGTTTAGTTCTTTCCTTTCTTGACTCCAGCAATGTACCTGACACCCCTTGGTTCCTATCCCCAATCCTTTCATATTTGTGTTTCTTCTCCTCCACTCAATTTCTTTCCTTCTTTTTATACTCTGTGGCAAAAAGTGTTTTCGACAACTACTATTTAAATCATTGCAGTTCTTCATGCAGTTATTCTATATACTACATATAAATGCTACCATTTTGTATTTATCTTTATTCTTCTGACGTATCTCATTTAACATAATGTCTTCCAGTTTCATCCATGTGACAGCAGATTGCATAATTGCATCATTCCTTATAGCTATGCAGTATTTCATTGTATATATATACCATATCTTCATGATTCACTTGTCTGCTCTTGGACATGGAGGTTGATTCCAACTCTTTCTTTTTTTTAGGTTGAAAGGGAATTTTAATTTTATTTTTTAAATGATATCTTTATCATGATTGCATCATTATTACAAACATGATTGTAGTTGGGTTAACGTTTGTACTGAGTGTTGCAATGTGGCATCCCTTTGGATGAAAGTTTTTCTGTCTGGATATAGATTCCCAAAAGTGAGATTGCTGAGTCATATGGAGAGTGATTCTTAGTTTAATGAGAACGCTCTATACTATTTTGATAGAGATTGGTCAAGGCAGCATTCCCAGCAGCAATGGATAAGAGTTCTTTTCTCACCACATCCCAGTCAATAAAAATTTCCCCACTGGTGTAAGATGATATTTCATTGTCTTGATTTGGATTTCCATAATGGTTAGCGATGATGAGCATTTTTAGTGTGTCTGTTGGCCATCTGTTGATCTTCCTCACAGAAATGTCTGTTCATTTCCTCTCCCCATTTTGATGGGGTTTTTAGGTTTTTGGAGGGTTGATTTTTGTGAGTAGTATGTATATCCTAGATATCAACCTTATACCTGAATATTCTTGTAAATATATTTTCCCACTCAGTTAGCTATATTTTAGTTTTATTCCTTGTTTCTTTTGCATACAGAAACTTTTAAGTTTGATATTGTCCCATTAATTCAGATTTGAATCTATAGTCCTTT
This sequence comes from Suncus etruscus, assembly GCF_024139225.1. Lineage (NCBI taxonomy): Eukaryota > Metazoa > Chordata > Mammalia > Eulipotyphla > Soricidae > Suncus > Suncus etruscus. The sequence continues at coordinate 113,971,643 of NC_064868.1, forward strand.
CATTGGCATCCTATTATTGAAGAGTCCTTTGAAGTGTTCTCAATTTTTAAAGCACAAATCACAACTTGAAGGGTAAAATCTAGAGTTATCCCTTTATTATTTCCAATAACGAATAAGCAAATAACTAAAAACTGCTTGGTTATTTTAAGCAAAGATTCTCTGAAATCCCAAATACACTTTGTCATTTCTAGAATCAAACTATTTAGATTAAATTATTTACACTATCAGTAACCATGTTCCCTTGTGAAAACTACTAAATACATCAACACTTATTTTTACTCTTATATAAATGAAAAATAAATTTAATATCTCACAAATGACTATGTGAAGATGAATATAAATCCCTCAGTAGAAGGCCTGTATATCTGCATTCTGTAAATATCACCAGTTATTATTAATGTTAATTTATGATAATCTGTAACTTAAAACTATGATTTCAGGAAACTCAATTTTTTGTTTCCCTTTAGTAACAAATATCTATCTACTGAAACATTTTTAAATAAGTTTAACAATAGCTTTAAATAAATTTAAGTTCTATAAAATACACTCTTCCATTTTAAAACAACAGCAATTCTCTAAGGACAAATTTTAATATTCCAGAGAAGGGTAAAAACAGTGTGGTGCCTCCCAAGGATTTGTTAATTGGGTTGCCATTTGTTAAGAACACAGTATGGTAAGAGAGGAGCATGTGAATAAAAATTAATGTCTCTTACAAAAAATATGGATCCTTGAACAGAGCAAGACTAAATAAAATTTATTAACAATAAACATTGTCTTTATTCACTAAGCACACCATGCTGCCTCACTTTAACTTTACCAAATATATAAATCAAAGTACATGTTACCAAAAAAGATATACTTTCAAGAACTTCTGATTATATTTTTACTGTCTTAGTTATATGTCTCTAGAAAAACTCAACATCATTCTCAAAATCATACCACTGTCTTTAGATCTATAATTATAGTTATACTATGATAATATCCATTTGTTAAGCTAGAACTATCTCATATTATTTGTGAGATTTCATTTCTTTTGATTTTCATATACTTTATATTTCATATTACTATAATATCAATGTGATAACATTGTAACTCAAAGGATTAGAAGCCAGCAGCTCAGAAGTTACCTCTTATTTATGAGCTGCTCATAAGATAACTAGAGAAAGTAACAATAAAGTGTATTAATAATTTTCCAACTTTACAAATGACAGCCTAAAATACACACATATACACACATTTGTAGATGGTTTTGGTAGTTTAGTTTTAGTTTTTTTTCCAACTAATCCAACATTTCTACATCCTTTCAAAATATATTATTCAAAACTTACTTGAATTGATAAAATAACCTTCCCAGGAACATGCGGCACTAGTATACTAGTATACTATACTAGTATATATATAGAAATTAGAATCTAGATCACCTGACTCTCATATTTTAAACTTTATTTTTGGTAATGTGATATATTGTTTTATAGTTTTCTGTGATACTCTCAGCAGTTAATATATTAACACTTTTATTTGGCATTTTAAGTCATTTAATGCATATTAGTATAGTACAGGAAATACTTTAATCATGAATTTGATCATGAAAGTTATAACTAAAGCATTTCTTATAGATGTCTATGGGAAGATATATAGCTAATAAATTAAAAACTTAATAGGTATATGGAGGGCCCGGAGAGATAGCACAGCGGTATTTGCCTTGCAAGCAGCCGATCCAGGACCAAAGGTGGTTGGTTTGAATCCCGGTGTCCCATATGGTCCCCCGTGCCTGCCAGGAGCTATTTCTGAGCAGACAGCCAGGAGTAACCCCTGAGCACCGCCGGGTGTGACCCAAAAACCAAAAAAAAAAAAAAAAACTTAATAGGTATATGGAAGGAAAGTTAAAACAGAAAGAGAAAAAATAGTACCATAGTAAATATTTACAATAAAAATTATTATTAGAAAAGAATGGAAGTACTGGTAAAAATGTATGCTCATACATTATATCAAATGTGCTTGGATAGGCAAGTAGTGGTTATTTAATAACTTAATGTTGAATTCAATATTAATCACAATATTTCTATAAGTATATAACACACTCATCAAATTATTGAAGGAGCTGTTATAAAGGAGATAAGAGTGTTGATACTTCTTCAGTTTAGAAAGACTGTGATCTGAAAGTCCAAATAACATTTATATAATACAGTGTCTTGTAAACTCATCAGTAATTACAGCTTCACAGATTCACAGCAAATTTCAGAAGAGATGCAAGCCAAGTTGTTAAAAATCAAGGGTATACCAATTTTCTGGTGTCTGGGGCATCTTGGGAGGGATGTAGGACAAGTTCCTGTTATTTTGAAGAACTGGCAACTGCACAACAACTCCAAATTTCTCAATACTGATGGCCTAGTAGAAGCACACCAAATTAGATATGAAAGTAGCAGTGAAGTCAACTAAGCTCCAAAAATAACAAAAACAACAAGTAGTACTTAACTAGGATAAAAGTTTTAGTATATTAGAAAATGACTTAATAATCCCATTGAGAGATATTACATGTTCACAAATTTTCATTTACTGAAGTAATTTCCCATAATTCCATTAGCCTGCTAAGGTGGGAGATGAGGGAAAGTTTGGGAAATGGTCATAATGGTAGAGGTATGTCTATACTCCTGGTGAGATTAGTGTTGGAACATTGAATGCCAGAAACAACTGTACTCGCATGAACATTTAGTGGAAATAAAAAATGGTCAGACATGAACATCAAACCCAAAGGCAACAACAATAAAATCTATACCTAATCCACAGCAAGCTGTACAAGTGGAGACCAGTTATACTAGTATTCTGGGGGGTAAACGAGGGAGATACGGGATGCATGCTGGGAACACGGAGGGAGGGAAGACATTACTGGTGGTGGGAATGCCCCTGATTCATTGTCACTATGTACCTTAAATATTACTGTGAAAGATTTGTAATTCACTTTGGCCACAAAAGAATTTAAAATAAATCATTGTCAAAGTCTGGGATAGACGGTTCCATCACGGTAGTTATAGTCAGTTTTCTGTAATTAGTAGTCATGGTTTTTGCACAGATTCTAGAATGAAGCTTGGTATAGAGTCTTTCCTTATAGTTCCAGAAGTTCTGTTCAGTGGAGGTTGTCAAAGTCAGACCTCTGGATTTAGAGATCTTAGTTTTTGTATAAATCCTAGGCCAAAGTCTAGGCTAGGGTCTTTCTTATTGGTCCCAGGAAAGTTCTGCTCAGTCGCAGTTGTCAAAGTCAGTATTCTGTAATTAGTGATCTTGGTTTTTGTACAGATCAAAAAACTGAGTGTCTTCTGATTTCATCTCACCATTAGGTGATGAGGTAGGGCAACCTGCTCTTAGATCAAGTTGTTGTTGCCTCGTCATCAGGATGTTGTATCAACCTGGCACAAGTTGGTGCAGGGAGGTATTAGGAACTCCCTGGGGGAGTTTGATTCCTTGTGCTGTTGTAGAGAACTGTGTCAGTTCTATGGTTGGGATCTGGGGTTCGGGGTTGGACAGTTGCTGTCTGAGCTTATGGAGTCTAAGTCGAGTGCCCATGACAAGTGTTCAAGGTGGGAGGCAACCCTATATTATAAAATTTATGGGTTCTTATCCCTAGTATATAAGAGCTTGTTACTATACATAAGATTTCCCCTTCTTTAGTATGCCTATGCAAAAGGGAATGGTGTCATATTATGTTGTTGGTGATTTTGGGGGTAGGAAACACAGGCTACATATACATTCTCTGTGCCCGGTTTTGACCTGAACTTTTATCCTATAATCTGTGAAAATACCAAGATTTCTAATTAGAGAGGACTGATTTTGTCAGCCACAACTGAGCAGAACTTTTCCCTGCATCATAAAGATATTGAGGTTCGATAATGAGCATGTCTGGAGTCTATAGTTGTTCCCATGACAGTATGCTTCAAAGGCAGAGAAACCCTGTATCACTTAGGCCAAGGGAATTCCCTTTCTAATATCCCCAATACTTACTGTGCCTATGCAAAAACAAAAACAAACAAAAACCCTTGCCACACAAACCCTCCTTTTTTTCTTTCCCTCCCTTTTTCTTTTTTCTTATTATTGTTGTTTTGTTGTTCTTTTATTCTTGTTGTTGTTGTGTTTTTCAGTTGCTTGTTTTTTTTTTTGGCGGGGTTTTTTCTCTCTTCTTTTTTTCTTTTATTTTTTTGGGCCACACCCGTTTGATGCTCAGGGGTTACTCCTGGCTAAGCACTCAGAAATTGCCCTGGCTGGGGGGACCATATGGGATGCCAGGGGGTCGAACCGCGGTCATTCCTTGGCTAGCGCTTGCAAGGCAGACACCTTACCTCTAGTGCCACCTCTTCAGCCCCATCCCTCTCTCTTCTTTTAAATGTGTATATATATATATATATATATATATATATATATATATATATATATATATATATATATATAGCCAGGAGTAACCCCTGATCACCACTGGGTGTGACCTCAAAACAAAAAAATATATATATTATATTATATATATATGTTGTATATATATATGTATATATATAGGATTTGGGGTCACACTCAGCGGTGCTCAGGGGTTACTCCTGGCTGTCTGTTCAGAAATACCAGGTGTGACCCCAAAACAAAAAATATATATTATATTATATTATATTATATTATATTATATTATATTATATTATATTATATTATATTATATTATATTATATTATATTATATTATATTATATTATATTAATTATATTATATTATATTATATTAATTATATTACATTATATTATATTATATTATATTATATTATATTATATTATATTATATTATATTATATTATATTATATTATATTATATTATATTATATTATATTATATATATGTTTTATATGTATATAGGATTTGGGGTCACACCCGGCGGTGCTCAGGGGTTACTCCTGGCTGTCTGTTCAGAAATAGCTCCTGGCAGGAACGGGGAACTATATGGGACACTGGGATTCGAACCAACCACCTTTGGTCCTGGATCGGCTGCTTGCAAGGCAAATGCTGCTGTGCTATCTCTCTGGGCCCTTAAATGTATATTTATAGCTTCTAGATGGGCTCCCCACTGCGGGTGTCCTGCAAGCCCCCCCGAGGGGGCCCGACAAGCGGAGAGTAGATGAGAGGCTTATGGGCAGCCGCACCTTTATTTTGCGTAGCTCAGATCAAAACCGCACCTGTAGAAATCTAAGAGGTTAGTGAAAAATGGCCCAAGACCAAACTTTGTTCAAAGGCGCTTTAATATGAGTCTGCACTCTCTTATATAGACAAGGTAAAGGGGGGCAGGCAAAAGGCAATGTCAATCATTCGTTTGGCGGCAAACTGCTTCATTATTCCAAATAAGGTATAAGCCCAGTATAGGTTAGGAGAAACAAAGAAAGTAAATCATTTTCCAGAGGGGAGGAGGGCAGTGAGACAATCTTACAAGTCCTGCTAGATCAGCAGCTTTCAAGGAATTGCCCTATGACCCTGGGTAGGGTCTGCAGACCACTTTCCGGAACTCTCAGCAGGTTTTATGGTGGGGCAAGCTTTGTTGCATAGGGCAATGGGGTCTAGCTATTAACTCAGGAATGTGAGCTATGGGAGATTTGGCTCCATGGTATCAGGCTGTGTCTTCCTCCCCTGGGCTGAGAAGTTACTTTATTACTTTGATGGTTGCCTTTTTCCTGTTGGCTTATGGGCTTATAGCAGACAGCACTTAGCACTGAAAAAATGGCAGGGAGTTTTGCAAAAGTAACCACTGAGTCAGGTCACGGTAGCCAACACCCCACAGCCTTCTTTTTTTTTTTCTTTTTCCAACAGAACCACAGAACTTGAATCATCTTGTTCTGCCTCATAAATTGAGTGAAAAAAGTGGATAATACCAGGAGCAAACAGCCCCCTTGAACACTGAGTGGAAATAAAAAATTATCAGACCTAAACACCAAACCAAAAGTCAACAACAGAATCAAGGTCCCCAATCTACAAGCTAGTCACAAAGCTATACATAAAGGGGACCTATTACACTAGCAGTCCAGGGACAAAGGGGGGAGGTATCTGGATGCATGCTGGGAATAGGGGTGTAGGGAGAACAACACTGGTGATGGGAATGCCCCTAGTTCACTGTCACTATGTACCTTAAATACAATGTGAAAGACTTGTAATTCAGATTGATCACAATAAAATTATTTTAAAAATAAATAAAAATAAAAAACTTTGTCAACCGCTGTGTTTAAAATAATTTTTTAAAGTCTTGTATAGTCCAAATGGAGATATAGTACAGCAGTTGAATCATTTGCTTTGTTTATAGTTGAGAATGGTTCTGTATTGATCACTGGCACCATATATGGTTGTCTAAGCATTTTCAGATATTTTATCACAGAACCATGATTAATCCTTGAAAATCATCAGATATAGTCCCAAACCACCTACTCCCAAATTAAGAAAGAAAATAAATATGTAGTAGAGGGTAAGGATATTTTGCCTAGGAAAAGTTACATTTCAGCAAAACAGAAAATTTTTTACAAATTATAAAATATTATGACATTATTATTTCAAGAATGATTCAAATTCAAAATTAAGCTGCCATACAACTCAGAAATTCTATTTTGGGTATTTACCTGAAGACAGGAATATACTCATTCCAAAGGATATATGTGTACCACTATTCATTGCAATAGCTAAGAATAGAAATTATCTTAATGTACAACAACAAATAAGTGGATCGTGAAAATGCGTTACATATATACAATGAAACACTGCATCATTCTAAGGAGTGATGCAATTATACAATTCAATGCAACATGAATGTAATTGGAAGATATGTTAAATGTAGTAAGCCAGAAGAGGAAGAATAAACACAGGATAAAATCACTTATTTGTGTTATTTAGAATAACTGCATGAGGGAATGTAATGATTTTAATAGAGATTGCCTTGAACACTCTTAGCCCCAGTGTATAGTGAGTAGAGGAAAAATTAGAGAGGCTGGGAAGAAAGACAGTTGTGGAATAACAAGGAACAAGGGTCATGGGGAGGTACATTGGTGATGTTAAGGAAGGACAGAACTAAATATCCAAACAACAGAGTCAACAACATTGAAATCATAAGAACCACACTTTAACAACCAACTTAAAATATGCCTGTTCAGGTGGCAGGTTGGGAGGGGTATGCATAGAATGAACTTGGGGAATATTGGTGGAGTGAAGTTGACATTGGTAATGGATTGGTGATGAAACAGTTTTTCTGTCAAAAACTCAACTCTGAATAACTTTGTAAATCATGACACACATAAAATAATTTTAAAGTATGATTCAACTTGAAATAAAACTGAGGCATGCTTCAATTACCTCATAAGTTATTATGACACCTAAAATAGAAGTAATTATATTTAAATATACATATATAGAGATATACATATACTCTATAACATTCCCAAACATTTTGATTACTGTTTATCTTGTTTTAGACAGCTTTTGCTTGAAATATTATTCTTTAACTCTAATAAATCATCATATATCTTCTATTAAAATACATCTTTAAGAAAATAATACCCAAAGACAATAGAAAGGAAGGCCCAGAGGATTAGCCCCTAGTAGAAAGCTTGCCACAGTGTGAGAAGGTAGTTATGTCAGATAATAGACCACTGTGACATTATAATGGGAAGTAATCACTTTATGCAACAACTGAGTGCTAAAAGAGCTAAAGTGACATGTATGATGCCCATTTAGTGACAGTATTGCAAACTATTGTGCATATACCATAAAGAAAATAGTGTTTGCAATAGGAAAATGCTGGGAGGCAGAAGGAAAAGGGATACTTGTGGAAAGAAGTGAAAATTGGTAATGGAATGAATGTTCAAACATTGGATTACTGAAACTCAATCATGAATAACTTCACAACTATATAATTTAAAGTTATTCAGTAAATTAAAAGTTATAAAGAATAAATACTCCTTTGAAATTTTGGCATTCTTGAGCTCAGGGAAATATTTTATTTCATTCAAATTTTATAATTTTAAAATATTATTTTTCTAAAAAGCCCAATGTGGAAGATATAGGCAGGATTAACCCAGCCTTGAACCTCAGAGGTATTTTCAATGGCACAATTCCATTGGCAAAGGAAACAGAAAAATACGATTATATCAGATTGAATTGTTTCCAAATGGCAGCATCAGAAATACAATAGAGCAATAAGGTTCTCGCCTTGCACAGAGCCAACCCAAATTCTATCCCCAACATTCCAAGTGGTCCTCCATAACCCAAGAATCACCACCCTGAGAACAGAACCAGGAGTAATTCTATTGCTGTGTTTGGTTCTAAAATAATACATATATAAGTAAATAAAAGGTTTTTTTTTTGTAAAAGTAACATGGTCTAAAATTAAGACAAACAAAATTAAGACAAAATATAAGATAAAGAGAGTAAAGATATATGAAGCACTCCAAAGAGATAAACAACAGAAAGTTCAAAATCCTATGAAAAACTGAGAAAATGAACTGACACTCTGAAGAACACTGATGAATGGCCAATAGACACATGAAAAAAGTTTTCTTCAGCACTTATTATTGGATAAATCTAAGTCAAGATGACAATGATATATTTTCTTAAATAAGTGAGAATGGCACATATCAATAATACCAGGAATGATTTGTGTTGTGATTGTCGAGAAATAGGATCTCACCCACTTTAGGTGATAGCTTTTTACTGGTTCCATTTTAACCATTTTAGAAAATGGTGATTATAGAGTAAAAGGATCTCATCCATTTTTGGTGATAACTTTTTTTCTGGTTTCTTTTTAATCATTTTAGAAAACAGAATGGAGACATCCCAGAAATGTAATCATGCAACTTTGCAATCCAGCAATTCCTTTTTATCTACTCCTCGACAGAAAAAATTATTCAAATATATATATACACACCATCATTTATTATAGCACAACTGCTAGGATATGGTATCAATCTAAGTGTCTAATGAAATAAAATGAACGTGTGGTATATATAGAATACTGTGTAGCTGTAGAGAATTAAGAAGTCATGCAGTGCACTGAAATGAGCAGAACTGGAAGATATAATGTTAAGTAAAGCAAGTTAGAGATAGGACAGATATTGGAGTATCTCAGTTCTCTGTCATATATAGGATAAAATGACAAGGGGGATACCTTGATTACCATAGACCCAAGGTTATAGCTTTTGGTAAGGCAAGAAAGTAAAGATATTTAGAGAAGAGATGCACCAGAAGAAAAGGGGACAGGGGACAGGAACCTCAGGCAGATTGGTGGTTTCCAGGTATGATATAGATTTATATTAAAGAAAGAAAACCAACACTGTAAGCATATTAACCAAAGTACAATAACCAAACTTAAAATCTTGACCTGTCTCTCGGGGCCGGAGAGATAGTACAGCAGTAAGGCATTTACCTTGCAAGTGGCCGTCCTGGGATGGACTCGGTTTGATTCCTGGCATCCCATATGGTCCCAGAGCTTGCCAGGAGCAATTTCTGAGCACAGAGCCAGTAGTAACCATTGAGCATCACCGGTAGTGGCCCCTAAATCAATTAATAAATAAACTGCTTAAAAAAACTTAACCTGTCTCTCAAGGAGGATGGCTGGGGGAGTAAAAGAAACCTGGTGGCATTTTTAGAGTGATGTTGACACTAAAGATGGGATTGATATTGGGACATTGTTTGCTTCAAACACTGAGAACAACTTTGTAAATTGGGATCCCTTAATACAAATAAATAAAGATATGAATATTACCTGTTCTAATTTCCTAGTGAACTTTTCTCTGTTTCTCCAGATATTATCATAATTCATTTTCAATCTATTCATTAGGTTCACCTTTATGTTACTTATTTACAGTTGGCATTTCTGAGTATCCTTTGTGATCTGGAATATTTTCATGAGAACTATTCCTCACTCATAGTTACTTTCCATATCTTCATCCACCTATTCAAATTGATTATTGTTCACTCTTGATGAAAGTGGCACAGGCTATGTGAGGACAATGCAGTAGCCACAGCTGACTGTATCCATGTTGACATATGTAAATTTAAGCTAGTCAAACATACCTTCCTTAACAATTAATTACTTTTCAATCACCTTGTCTGCATTAGGCCAACTGCATAGACTCTCTCTATTCTCAAATACCAAACCATGAAAAATATTGGTACACAGTCCACAGAGCTGAAAGTTGGCAATCTTGGGAGAAGTCTGGCACTTTCTCACCCTGTCATAGTCAAGACTTCTACACCCATCACTGACAACCATTGGTTCACCAATGACACTGCTTCTCCACTGATGCACAGCTCTCTGCAGAGACACAAATCTGATAAATGCTCCAGGTATGTTATTATATTATGGAAGAGATCTTGCACTGGATTGAACTAAACTATGACCATATTTAGTGTATATAGATCAATGGTTTCTTTATGGTTTTGTATATATTTAATAAATCACCTTACTACATATAGCTATTCAAACATATGTGAATATGTTGAGTTAAATGGCAATAGAGATAAGAAGAATGATAATAAGTAAAATTTTAGTTAAAATTGATGCCATAAAATAGAGCATCACATTATCAATAGCAGGCTCTTATTTACAAATATGAACAGTTATCTGGACACCAAGCAAGTTTTTAACCTTTTTAGAAATAAAATGATGAGTTTTATTCAAATCAAACACAATCTTAACATCTGGTGTGTGCAAATATTGGAAAGAAACTGGTGGTTGAAATATAAAATTTTAAACATTTTGACCTCAGATATTATTCAATCATGCTATGTGATCATAGCTTTGAAGGAAGTTTGATGAAGTTATGCCACACAACTTTGGTGTAGGAGTAGTACATCTATCCATGCCAGGAGAATTAGTTTGGAAAATGAATCAATAAATGATTAACACAATTCAAAGAACAGTGAGCCAGAAGGTGCATTGTGATTATAGCCCCCATCAAATCATTTTAGAGGAGTACTGAGACTTGTAATTTAAATAGAATGGTAGCATGGAAACAAATATTGGCCATGGCTGACTTGATTGCACAAATAGTTTCTTCTTTGTATTTGTCAGAAATATAAGAGAACAGAATTAATTTATGAATAATAAATATTATTCTATTATTTTACAGTGGTGAGGTAGTAGGAGTACACATTACATTGAGATTTTTACCTTACTTTGTACTCAGAGACTTATAGAATATTGGATTATAGGTGAAAAATATTGATTTCTCACATCTAGTCACTTTCTTGAGCTGAAGACTGTGTCTGATTCAATTTTGATTCATTCATATATATCATGGTTCCTGATAGAGAAAAGGTGCTAATAGAAATTGGGTGAAAGATGAAAGACTGAATGAAGTAATTTTGAATTGATCCCAGTACAAATACATGTATTCATGTGTATGTTTTGTGGGAGTATCTAAACTTAACATCTTCCTACAAAATAGCATTTCTAAATGGCTTTAAAGAAACATAAAATTTCTGAAATTTTTCAGAGTGAGGAATGAGATTCATAGTAAGATCCACCTAGGATATGACATATCACACCCTTTTGTATGATAGGAGAAAAAATATGACACATGGATTGACTATTTGCTCAGGCACTGGCAACTGTCAAAGAGACAACTTGAGTTATATGAAAATTAAATCCTATAGTTACAGATGACAGTTGTTTGTCTCTGTTGGTTAAAAATACCGTTTTAAAATCTAAAATGCCTTCATTGTGCCTGAGGGTGCCACATTGTTGATGATTGTGACTCTTTCTTCCATAAATCATATCTCATAGTAAAAAAAAATGAAATGTATTTTCAAATGATCAACTTGTATAAAACTACTTCAAGGAATTAACAGTGATATTAAACAATATAACTTAATTCTGCTACAGGAGTATTATTTCAACAAAGATATTGAATATCTTAAAGAAGAGTCAAAATACAATAAATATGCTTAATTTGTCAGTGTAATATTTTGATTTGAGATTTTCAAGAATATTTAACATTAGGGCCCTTCATATTAGATTAAAAATTTGCTTTATTACTTCAATATGCACTTAAGGTCACTTTTTATTTTTATACACTTAACTCAGTATATTCTTTTAAACTTGCCTCACACACCCAAAGAAAATATATGGATGTTTAATTAAAATTACCGTGTCCATTTTTTCTGTTTAATCTTATTCTAGGCTATGAGCAAAGTTATACCAAGGATTATCATAATGGGCTGTTGCGAGATTTAGCATAATGACTGCTGAACTATGAATGTTTGAATTTTTTTAAGCTGTATTTTGGGAAACAATGAGAGCAAGCTATATTTTAGAGAATTGTCCTTGATTCTAATGCTACATTGACCACTTTCCCACCAATTTGATTTCAATTCTGTTTTAAAATATTGTTTTCCTTCTCCCTGGCTGCCATGCTCAGGAATGCTCAGGAAGCCCAAGCATCAGTCTGCAGAACAGAGGACACACTTAGAGGGGCCCCAAAATTAGAAATTGTTCTGTTTAGTCATCTAGGTGAGTCCAGTAGCTGATGCAGCCCACACCATAGTCCCAAGCCTGTGTGCACTTCTTGGCTGCCCTACTAGTGAAGTCCCAAGGCTAGAACCCAAAACCTCTAAACTCTACTCGATAATATGACAACTTCTATCCCTTCTACCATACTAACTCCAATGTTTCTGGTTTTGACATCTTGCCTCAAATCCCTCCACAATTTCCTTCTAAGTAAACAGGGTTGCTAGCTATTATTCTGTATGAACACTGAAAAAGCATGTTAGGATAGTAATATTGTTAGATTGACAGCTTATAGAAAGTAACATTGTGCTGAAATATTAAAAAAAAGTTTAGATCTCAGACTATTGGGAATCTAAATTCCAAATCATGGAGCCCCAAAAATCTTTTATAAACAATGAAGAAACAAAGAACTCACATGCTTTGGTAGACAGGGTCACCAGACCTACCAAATTAATATATTATTGTGTGAAAATTGGTGATTAAAATAATAAATTGAAACACTAGAAGATATAGAAGTGCTCTATACTTCAAAAGTAATTCATGTATATGGTTGGACTGGAGGCATAATTGTATGGTCTATTTAAATAGAAAGATAAAAGAATAAGATTAAAGAAAGCGTCAACTGTGGCTTAATCACAAGCCCCACACATTGTCTCCTGACAAAAAAGATTTGTTCCCTGACAACAGATATAGAGTGAGCACTGAGCATAGACAAGCATGGCCCCCAATAACAAGAGAGGGAGAGAGAGAGAGTACAAAAACAAAAACATTCGCTCTAGCTAGAAGTAACCATAATAACTTTCTTTAATTTGCATTAGATACTTCTGAAACATTGGTGACAAGTTATTTTCTCCTTTTTTGTTTATTTTTGGGCCACACCTGGTGATGCTCAGAAGTTACTCCTAGCTATGCGCTCAGAAATAGCTCCTCGCTTGGGGGACCATATGGGACATCAGGGAATCAAACCACAGTTGGTCCTAGGGCAGAGCATGCAAGGCAAATGCTCTAGTGCTTGTGCCACTGGTGAGCTCCCACAAGTAAATTTCTTAAAAAATATTCAGATTAGAAGATTAGAAAATAAGATTTCATATGTAGTATAATGTTGTAATTTTAATTAAGTATATAATCACATAATGAATTATAATCTATCTTAGAATAAGGCAAAAAAGAGGCCTGAGAGATAGCATGGAGGTAAGGTGTTGGCCTTTCATGCAGGAGGTCATCAGTTCAAATCCTGGCTTCCCATATGGTCCCCCGTGCCTTCCAGGAGAAATTTCTGAGCCTGGAGCCAGGAATAACCCCTGAGCACTGCTGGGTGTGACCCAAAAACCACACAAAAAAAAAAAGAAAGAAAAAGGCAAAAAAAATTGGAACCAGTTAGTATCCACAGGACAGCATATAACCTTGTAAGATAAAGACTGTACAAAGATATGAAGAGAAGGAACAGTTAGCATACTAGGTTGTGAAAAAAATAAGCTCACTAACAAAGAATCAGGTGCAATAATGATGAAATTAATGTCATGCAAAATTAAATATAAATAATTGAATTTTAAAGGAAATTACAATAAAACTGAAAGCTAAAAACAAGATGTACCTACAGCAATGGAATTAGGATATTAGTAGTCTTGTGTAATTCTCTGGACTTATTTCAAACTCATTTATAATATTCTAATCAAATTTTAGAACAGTAAGTCTATTAACTTAACTCCTAAAACTAATTTCTTTACATTTAAAAATTATTTTCATTCGCTTTAAAATATTTCCCTTGGAATTCTCATTAACTCATTTAGTTTCAACACTTCAGAATGCACAAATACATAAGTAATTTTCTAGTGCGAATTTTATATCCAGTCTTAAAATTTTTAAGGCTTTTAGCTCACATTTCTTATTGTCTACAGAACATCTCATAACATTATTCTACTGAAATGTCTTTCCCTGGGGTTGGTTAGAAAGAAAAAGACTTCACTTAAAATAGTGCCCCAAATATCAAATACCTAGAAATGTTAAAGACATCAAATATTATGTCACTTCTGAAACTTCTTGAAAAACAAGTGGAAGCTAGAAAATATGTTAATATATTAGAAAAATTAGCCTTGTCAAAATGTGATCTTATCCAAGGCAGTATACAGAATTCATGTTAATCAAAATGTTGAGTATATTCTACACACAACATAACAAAGTTCAAAAAAATTTCAAAAACCATTTGGGGGCATTAGAGAGGTTTTGCATTGATTGGCTTTATTTATACTAAAATGTTATATAAAATGATGTGGTATTGGAAGAAATGTAGGTTTTTGTTCAACGGAATACAAAGGAAAGCCCAGAGATAAAACCCTCTGTTATAGGGAAAATTAGTCTATGACAAAGGAGTTGAGTGTATGAAATAGACTATGGAAAACCTTCATTAAATGGTGCTGGGAAAACTGTATAACTTCCAAAAAAGAAGAAGAAACTGTAAATATCTCCAGCATCATACACAAAGTTTATTTCAAAGTATATTGAAAATCCAGCAGTTAGATTAGAATCCATACATTATATTTAGAAGAGCTGAAGAGATAGTATTGCACTATATAGATAATATAGAGCACGTGTCTTGCAACATGGCCAACCTGGTTCAACTTTTAGCACCCAGTGTGGTCTCCCAATCATTGCCATGAATGAACCCCTGAATGTAGAGCCGGGAGTAAGCATTAAATACAGCTGGTTGAATTCTCAAAAACAAAAACAAAAACAAATAAACATCTAAGTAAGCATTACATACTTTAGGGAAAATGTAAGCAGAACGCTACAATATATGGACCTTAGAGATGTTTTCAACAACTGACTCCATTGGCAAAGATAACACAATAAAAATTAAATTAGGCTTCATCCTAGGATCGGTGCAAAACCAAGACCACCAACAACAGAAGACTGATTTAAACAATACTGATGGAACAGAACTTCTAGAACCGTGATGAAAGACTCCAACCTAGGCTGCATCCTATGACCTGTGCAAACACCAAGATCACTAGTTACAGAGGCCTGATTTTATCATCTGTGATTGTGCAGAAAATTTCCAAACATCACAAAAGCACCTAGGGTAGAGAATAAGAGCATGTACGGAGCCTGTAGTTATTCCCATGACAGTATACTTCAAGGGCGGAGAAACCCTTAGGCCAAGGGAATTCCCTTTCTAATCTCCCCAATATTTATTGTGCCTATGCAAAAAAATAAAGCACAAATTGATTTTTTGTTATTGTTTTTGTGGCTTTTTTGTTTGTTTTTGTGCTTTGTTTTCTTTTTATCTAGGGAACTTGATTATTGTTTGGTTGTTATCTTTATTGCTGTGGTGCTTTTTTATATTGTTATGTTTTTCTTCCTTTTTCTCTTTCTTTTCTTAAATTCATATTTATAGCCTCTAGAAGGACTCCTCCCATTTTTTGCTTGTTTGATTTTGCCCTCCCTCGTTTTTTCTTTCCTTCTAACAGAACCACATAACTTGACCATCTTGTTCTGCCTCACAAATTGAGAGAGAAATAATAGAGGGTACCAAGACCAAACAGTCATATAAACAGTGAGTAGAAATAAAAAATGATCAGACTTAAACACCAAATCCTAAGCCAACGACAACAGAATCGATACCCAATCTACAAAGGGGAAGACTTAAAGTAGCAGCCCGGGAGACAAAGAAGGGGGATATGGGATGCATGCTGGGAACTAGTGTGGAGGGAGGACAGCATTGGTGGTGGGAATGCCCCTGATTCAATGTCACAATGTACATAAAATATTACTGTGAAAGATTTGTAATCCACTTTGGTCAAAATAGAAATTATTTAAAAAAAATAAACATTACATAAAATTGAAATACCTGGCATGTCAAAAAAAACTTAGGCTAAAATCAAAGCACCTTAATTAGTGGTAGAATCTGTTTGCAAACTGTATCTCTAGAGATAAAAGGTTTATATCCAAGTTATATAATCCACTCATAACGATCAATAATAAAAAAGACAGCAATGATGTTATCTAGAAATAGGGAAAGGAGATTAACAGTCATTTTTCTGAATAGGAAATATGAATGCTCAGTAGTTATAGGGGAAAAGTGTCTTATGTCATTTATTATGAGGGGAATACACATTTAAAAGAGAATGAAATATCAATTTATGCCAATGAAGATGGCAAAATGCTACAACCAATCTAGACAAGAATGTGATGAAAAGGCATCCTATTTTCTGTTTTGTTTGTTTTTTCTTCGGTTTTATTCTTAACTCCGTGATCACTCCTAGTGGGCTCAAGGAATTATATGCTATGCTCGGGGGATTGAACCAGGTCCAACATGTGCAAGGTAAGCACATTCCCTATTGTCCTATCCCTCTGGACTACAAATCTCACTATTAATAAGACTGTTGTCTGGTTTAGTCTCTGTGGAAAAAAAATTATGAAGTCTTCTCAATAAAGCTTCCACATGATCTATTGATTACACTTCTCAGCTTCTACATTCCCTCAAGCCCCAAGCACAAAATCATTAATTTTTAAAAATGCACACATGTCTATTCAGCACTAACTAAAATAATCAGAGTATGTAAATAATCCCAATGTCTAACAACATTTGTGGATAAAGAAGGTGAATATAGAAGTATATACAATGGAATAAAATAAAGTTATAAGAAAAGATGAAGTGTTGCAGTTTCCTAGAGTGTATAAAGTTAAGCAAATGTGTGTCAGAGGGGAGTAAAACACCAGATGATTTTACTCATTGGTGGTATAAAGAGAAACGAAGAATAGATTAGACAGTATCATATGATGATACATTTTCACACAACTCCAAGATTTCCAAGAAGTGTGGGGAGCTGGTGTGTGGAGATATATGCTAGAAACAACACTAGGATGGGATGGAGGATCTTGAGCTATTACAGTAATGATCTAAACAGAAAAACCATAAGTATTTGCACTATTCTAACTATTCTAACTCTATTACCTAAATAATAATATTAATAATAATAACAATAATAATAAATGCTATCCATGGAAGTTAGTATAACCTGTAATATTGGATCTCTAAATTTCTCAACCAGATGCATGTGGCTCTGATAATCTTTTTTTTGTTTTATTTTTTATTTAAACAACTTTATACATACATTATTGTGTTTGGGTTTCAGTCATGTAAAGAACACCACCCATCACCAGTGCAACATTCCCATCACCAATGTCCCAAGTCTCCCTCCTCCCCACCCAACCCCGCCTGTACTCTAAACAGGCTTTCCATTTCCCTCATACATTCTCATTATTAGGACAGTTCAAAATGTAGTTATTTCTCTAACTAAACTCATCACTCTTTGTGGTGAGCTTCATGAGGTGAGCTGTAACTTCCAGCTCTTTTCTCTTTTGTGTCTGAAAATTATTATTGCAAGAATGTCTTTTATTTTTCTTAAAACCCATAGATGAGTGAGACCATTCTGCATCTTTCTCTCTCCCTCTGACTTATTTCACTCAGCATAATAGATTCCATGTACATCCATGTATAGGAAAATTTCATGACTTCATCTCTCCTGACAGCTGCATAATACTCCATTGTGTATATGTACCACAGTTTCTTTAGCCATTCATCTGTTGAAGGGTATCTTGGCTGTTTCCAGAGTCTTGCTATGGTGAATAGTGCTGCAATGAATATAGGTGTAAGGAAGGGATTTTTTATTGTATTTTTGTGTTCCTATGGTATATTCCTAGGAGTGGTATAGCTGGGTAGTATGGGAGCTCGATTTCCAGTTTTTGGAGGAATCTCCATATCGCTTTCCATAAAGTTTGAAATAGACGGCATTCCCACCAGCAGTGGATAAGAGTTCCTTTCTCTCCACTTCCCCGCCAACACTGCTTGTTCTCATTCTTTGTGATGTGTGCCATTCTCTGCTTTGTGAGGTAGTACCTCATAGTTGTTTTTATTTGCATCTCCATGATGATTAGTGATGTGGAGCATTTTTTCATGTGCCTTTTGGACATTTGTATTTCTTTTTTATCAAAGCGTTTGTTCATTTCTTCTCCCCATTGTTTGGTGGGATTAGATGTTTTTTCTTGTAAATTTTTGTCAGTGCTTTATATATTTTGGAGATTAGCCCCTTGTCTGATGGGTATTGGGTGAATAGTTTCTCCCACTCAGTGGGGGGGGGGCTCTTGTATCCTGGGCGCTATTTCTTTTGAGGTGCAAAAGCTTCTCAGTTTAATATATTCCCATCTGATATTCTTGTCTTTGTTTTCCGCACATGAATGATTAAAAAAGCCCAAGAATTTGAGAAGACAGTCTTCTCTTCCAGCTGTTCCAGATTCACTTTGGCAGACAAAGGTCTTTATCAGTCAGCAGGGCTGGGAGTTCTAGACTTTAGTTTTGCCATGTATTAGCATCTATGCTAAAAGATGCATCTCAGAATTGCTGTCAGGAACTTTCACAAGGTGAAACTTCTGTGATGAGGTCAGTCAGAACTGATTTCTAGTTTTCTTGGCTAGATATATCACTGCTAATATTCCATTATTGAGCAGGGCTGTAGGCTATACTCTCTCGCCAGGTAGTGACACAGGTTGGTTGCATTCATTTGGAACTTCCAACTTCACTTCATCATTGCAGATGTAAATTTGTGTTCCATATAGAAAAAATTTAGCAAGAAAAATATAATTAAAAAGTGTTAAATGACTAAAATATTAGAAAACCTTATCAGTCAAGACACTGATTTTAAAAACCGATACACAGGTGTACACCAATTTACTTCAAAACAGTATCCAAAGTTAAGACATTAGGTATTTATTTAAGCAAAGAAAATGAAATCAATAGAAAAATTATTCTCTATATTTTTTTACACATTTATGTTCAATTTATTTTCAACAAATGTAATTAAGAGGGAAGGACAGTGTTTTCATCAAACAGTACAGGACAATTTGGATATTAATTTGTGTAATTATGAATCTTTGCCCTTACATCATATCACATTATCCAAAGCTATCACAAATGGATCATAAGAAATATAAATAATATAAAACTTCTTGAAAAAATATAGAAAAAAGTTGACATTCAACATTTTAAGAAATATTTATAATATTTAGTGAACAAATTACTACAAAAGAAAAACTATAAATTGATTTTATAAATCTGAAAACTTCTGCTATTTAAAAATGGTAATAAAATAAAAATGCAAGCCTCTGGGAAAATATTTATCATAAAACTATTAGATTTTTACTAAAATATATATAGCAATTTTTATTTTAAAAACACATTTTAAAGATACATTTGAACAGAAACTTAGCCAAAGAAGATGAAAGAAATTCAAACAAGAATATAAAATATTTAAACTATTGTTAATAATTATAAAATGTAAATTTAAAGTTTTAACCATACCCACAAGTACAGTCACCATGTTTGCACCAGGCCAGCTCCATAGATTTACTCTTTCCTGAGCACATAGCCAGGAGTAACCCCTGAACGTCATCGGGTGTGGCCCAAAAACCAAAAAAAAAAAATTTGCTCTCACTTATCTGTAAGCAAATGTATTATATTTAACTATGTCAATTATGCAATGCATTTTTATTAAATAAAATTTTAAAAACAATAAAAATGTAAATTTAAACAACAATAAAATACTTCTACACCTATGATGTTTTCAGATATGTTCTTGATAAAGTATCAACTGTTGTTTATGAATCATTTTGTGGGATATCTAATTTATATAGTTGCATATTTGTTAATTATATTTTTAATTATTGAATTATTGGACTTCTGTTTTTGATTTTGGTTCACATTCAGTGATTCTCAGGATTTATTTCTGGTTCTGTGCACAGAGATCATTTCTGGTGATACTTGAAAGACTATTTGTGAATCAGCATACTGAAATTGGATTTGAAACATTCAGTGCAAGCATTTACCTTCTGAAGTAAAAGTACCTGAAGTGTAGTACTTCTATATTCTAACTGAGTGTTTATCACATCCGTGCATGATATATTTTTCAGCCTACCATTACTATTTATTTCTGAAAATGACATTTTATAAGCAATAAATTTGTTGAAGCTTACTCATATATTTTATGACTAGTCACTTTGCTAAACAAGGGAACTAATATATTTATAACATTTTCTTCTAGTTACTTTATAATTTATTTATATTTACATTTCTAAACTATTCCAAAATTTCATGTTGCATTGGAAATTTTTAATTTTCCACATAAACTACTCTATCAGTTCCATATATATTTATGTAGCATTTATGTAATCTATATTTATACTAATATCACTGATTTTGTGATTATTCTTTTTACTTTATTTAAAGAACATTTATTACATAGTTGACATAGTTTACCATAATGCATTTGTTTACAGGTAAGTGAAAACAAAATTGTTTAAAAATGATGGAAAGAGAAAAACAAAAAGAAGAAATAAAAAGTACAGTGACAAACAAATTTGTAAAATGACTGCATCTCCAATTATGTCATTAAGTCATTGGCAGAAGGTTTAGTAAGCTTTTGCTGCTAGCTGATTATTTTGTTATTTCATTTGCTTCTGAACATTAAATGACTTCAACTACACATTGGCATAAAAATTAATGTGTTCCTATAGGGATGACAGTATTAGACAAATGATTTTCTCCCCTTGGCCATGAATGTGAACCCGTGATCCAGAAATTCAAAAATAATATCACTGATATTGTTGCTTTTGTGGGGCATGATTTCTGTTGCCAGGTTTCCTGGAAGTATGAGAAGTTAAGGGAGTGCTCTCACTCAATAAAAGCCCTAGTGATATCAGTCTAAGTACCAGCATTCTTGGAGTTTGGTCTGATTGGTGTCTCTATAAAGAGTCATAGAAGAGAGAACTTGGTTAAGTGGCAATTATCTGTGGCTTCAGCAGGGAAGTGGCTTGGTCCACTCTCTCCACTTGAGATTGCCAACTTTCAACTGCATGTCCTGTGTATCCATAATTTTTCTTGGTTGGGTTTATATATCTTTTGAAAACAAAGTCAGTCTAGGCCTTAGGGGAATAGCGTGGTAGCATGGTGCAGAAACAGCAACTGCATTTTCTATTGCCATATTTTTAGAAAGTCTGATAATTCAAATTCTGTCTAATGCAATCTAATTTTAAGAGAGCTTAATACATTCTATTTTTTAAAATTTTCATCTACATTTTAAAATCAGTTTGTCAATTCTTAAAGCTTGCTGATATTATGATGGACATTTCATTTTACATCCACAGATTGATTTGTGAAGAATGACAGCCTAAAAGTATTAAATCTCCATTCCAGAAGAATGATTTATCACTTGATTTATGTCAGTTTTCTATAATTTTCTGAAGCAGTGTTTACTACTTTATATTGGTCTAGGGTGCTTTTTCATTTTATTTAGTACTAAATGTGTCATGCTTTAGAGTACATTAAAACAATATTATTTTATATTTCTTTTTCAATGTTTTAGTAGTTATAATATTTCTCTTGATGCTTATAATTTGTGCTTCTGCTATTACAAATCACATTCACAATGGTCTCATAATTAGTAATTGCATAGTAAAATTTCAGTTTTTAAATCTCTAAAGATGCACTTGTTAGCTTATCATGACCACATGATTCAATATAAGTATGATAAAAAGTTGAAGGCCCATTATGCTATATGATGCAGCCTATAACTTCTTTAAGAGTAAATTTATATAGCCCTAATAATAATTTCTTTATAGCAGATTTATATAAACATATATTGGCAACTTGCACTGGTTATTTTATTACATCTGAAAGCACATATACACAGACAAATTCTCTTATATTTCTGAAATGTTTGGTTAAAGATATCTATGCATATTAAATAATAAAAATACTATTAAGGCACTAAAACAAACCTAATTCAATATCTGGCATGCATGTGATTCCCCAAAGACTGCCACTGAACAAGCTGAGTGTGGCCCAAACAACACAAATTTACTGTAAGTTATAATAAATGATAAATTAAACAATTTGTAATATTACTACCATGTTTGGAGGGAACTTCTGATTTCCCTATATATCACTGGACTATTTCTAATGAAAAAAAAAACTTTTGTATTATTTTTTTGCTTTTATTTTATTTTTCCATCCAAAGCAACTGAGACCTATTCGCTCCTAGGCCCCATCCACTTTGTCTTTTTCTTTTTTCAATTTACAGAAAGACATAAATATGAGGTAAAACAATGTATTTTATGTTTCAAGATTCTATGAAAAAGACATTTCCTTAATTGTTATAACTCTTAGTGTTTATTTCCATATGTTTAGGTTGCTTCCCCCTTCCTTATTTTGGAACCTATATATATTTTATAACATATATTCTTTGTGAATAGTCTACTTTAATTTTACAATGTTGTTTTAAACCATTTTATTTTACACATCTTTAGTGCCTCTTAATACCCTTCAGTTTGAAAGCATATGTTTATGTTCAAGTCAAATGATTTGAATTATTTACTTAGAATTCTTCCAATTTTACTAACATTATGTGACACAGCTATGAGATAATGGACCTTCTAATATGAAGTTAACTGTTTCCCATCTTTAATCACGTAGCTCATATCTCCAAATATTTTCTTTTTATTCAGGAAAGTTAACTTAAATTTGTCTTCCATAACACCGTTTATACTTTTCACCATATAATTAAATTTTAATTATTCCTTATTATTCCCAAATCTTTCTCATCACACATTCTCAAATATATTTTGGAAATTTTATAGCATTTATTGAAGTGTCATGTTCTCTAGGAGATTAGTTAAGGTTTGAGTCCCATTGAGCTCCCAGACAGGAAAGTAAGTTCCCATTCCCCTGTCCGATTAGGTCAGGGGGAACAGTTCAAGTTGTAGACATCCCCAGAAAATAATTCACACAGTGAAGAGGTACAAGAATGGGTTCAGGAAATGCAGTGCTCAAGCAAGAAATTCAAACCACAAAAGTTTCTGCTCCTCAGATGGAGTGCAGGTCAGTGGAAGAAGACTGAAGAATGAGCCCCAGCCTTCCTCAGACCCTTGCTTTTATTGACAAGAATCAGGTACCACCCTAGGGTGGGAGCAGAATACCAGGTAATGAATCATCCAATATACTATCACCAGCTCACACCGTAGGGTGGAATACAATTATTGATTAGCATAGGATCAGTAACAAAACATTTATCATAAAATTCTAAGCATTTTTATATAAGCTTATGTATTTTTCTAGAGTTAATAGTTTCTTATGTTTGGCCCTGTTCTGTGTCACTAAATTTTTTAAGCATCAAGTAATCTTTGTTTCTTAATATTTAGGAATAAAGGAACAAGCCTTACTATTTAAGCAACATTTTTAATTTAATAAATCACAAATAGGTTTATTTTACATTCTTTAAAGTCCTATTACTCCCCAACAGTTTTCTTTAATGAAAAAGAATTAAATGTTTACAGATTATGTATTTTGCCATGATTCATTTTAGTGTATGAATACATATGAATCTGGAGCACAGAATACACAAGCATGTTGATAGATTTACAGATGTTAAACCATCCTTGCTTTCCTGGGATGAAACCTACTTGATCATAGTGAATGATCTTCTTGATGAGGCATTGGGTTCGATTTGCCAGGATTTTGTTGAGGATCTTTGCATTGATGTTCATCGGGGATATTGGTCTGTAATTTTCTTTTTGGCAGTATCTGTCTGGTTTTTGTATCAAGGTGATGTTGACTTCATAATAACTATTGGAAGTGTTCCTGTTTTTTCAAATTCATGAAAGAGCCTGGCAAGAATTGGTAGTTGTTCCTCTGGGAAGGTTTGAAAGAATTCATTAGTGAATCCATCTGGGCCTAATCTTTGGTTTATGGACAGACATTTGATTACCATTTTAATTTCCTCAATAGTGATGGAGCTGTTTAGATATGCTACAGCCATCTTAATCAACCAAGGAAGATTATAAGAGTCTAAGAATTAATCCATTTCTTCTAGGTTTTCATGTTTTGTGGCATAGAGTTTCTCAAAGTAGTCTCTGATTATCCTCAGAATCTTTGCAACATCTGCAGTGATCTCCTTTTTATTACTAGTACGGGTTTTTGAGTTTCTCTCTCTCTTTGTGAGTTTTGCCAATGGTTTATCAATCTTGTTTATTTTTTCAAAGAACCAATGTCTGCTTTCATTGAACTTTCGGATTGTTTTTTTGGGTTTCCACTTCATTGATCTTCTCTAAGCTTTGTTATTTCCTTCTCTCTCCCTATATTTGGTTCCTTTTGTTGAGGATCTTCTAATTTTATAAGCTGTGTCATTAAGCTATTCAGGTATGCCCCTTATTCCTTCCTGATGTGTGCTTGCAAAGCTATAAATTTTATTCTCAGTACCGCTTTTGCTGTGCCACATAGATTCTGATATTTTGTTTCCTCAATGTCATTACTTTCTAGGAAAGTTTTGATTTTCTCTTTGATTTCATTTTGAACCCACTGGTTGTTCAGTAGTGCGTTGTTTAATTTCCAGGTGTTAAAGTTTTTCTTCTGGGGCCGGGCGGTGGCGCTGGAGGTAAGGTGCCTGCCTTGCCTGCGCTGGCCTAGGACGGACCGCGGTTCGATCCCCCGGCATCCCATATGGTCCCCCAAGCCAGGAGCGACTTCTGAGTGCATAGCCAGGAGTAACCCCTGAGCGTCACCGGGTGTGGCCCAAAAAACCAAAAAAAAAAAAAAAAAAAAAAAAAGTTTTTCTTCTGTATCCCTTTTGCAGTTCACATATAATTTCAGAACCTTGTGGTCAGTGAAGATAGCCTGAAATATTTTTATCCTCTTGATATTATGGAGGTATGCTTTATGTGGCAACATGTGGTCTATCTTGGAGAATGACCCATGTAAATTGGAGAGTAAATGTGTATCCAGGTTTCTGGGAATAAAGTGTTCTATGTATATCTACTAGGCCTCTTTCTTCCATTTCTCTTTTTCAGGGCTAGTATATTTTTGTTGGGTTTCAGTCTGTTTGACCTATCAAGTGTTGACAGGTTTGTATTGAGGTTTCCCACAATAGTTGTGCTATTATTGATAGCCTCTTTCCAATTTGTCAATAATTGTATTAGATATTTTGCTGTTCTCTCATTGGGTGCATATATGTTTAGTAGTGTGAATTCTTTCTGTTGTACATATCCCTTGACTAGTATGAAGTGTCCATCTTTGTCCCTTACAACCTTTCTGAGTCTAAACGTTGTGTAGTCTGATATTAATATGGCCACTCCAGCTTTTAAGGGTGTTGTTTGCTTGGATGATTTTTCTCCAGCCTTTGATTTTGAGTCTATATTTGTTTTGACTAATCATGTGTCATCTGATATTAATATGGCCACTCCAGCTTTTTAAGGGTATTGTTTGCTTGGATGATTTTTCTCCAGCCTTTGATTTTGAGTCTATATTTGTTTTGACTCTCAGGTATGTTTCTTGTAAGCAGCAGAAGATTGGATTCATTTTTTGATCCATTTTGCCATTCTTTGTCTCTTTTTTTTAATTTTATATAAGATTTTTATTTTTTTTAATTTTTAATTTTTAATTATGAGAACAAAGAAAGAGGACAAGGTAAATTTACAGTGGAAGGACAATCACCCATAACATAATTCTCAGAAAAAGTCCCCTTGCTGATATCTTAACTTTGAACTTTCATCCAAAGAACATTAAGATAAATAAAACAGAATCAATGTACAATTATTTTGCCCCTGAAGTCCCCAGATTGTAACACATTATAATATTTCTTAACAGCACACAAGGCAATCTAAAGCCATGAAACTTACATAACTCCTTAAACTTTAGAGGCATAGTATTTTTTACATTTCCATGTACATGCATATCAGCTTAAGTTAACCTCAAATTTTAAGTGGTTTTTTTTTAAGGATTAGAGTCAAAGGAACACATTAAAATGGTGTTAGAGTGGCAATTGTTGTTTGCATAGGCCCACCAAAATATGAGGGACATGGAAAGGAATAACCTTGGCCTAAATACAAAGAGACCTGACCCCTGAAGTTTCCTGGCATAAGACCAACTCTAGGCTCCAGGCAAGCTACATCGTCCAATCCAAGACATTATCTGTAGTGCCAACACACTTTTATTCTTTACACAGTCTCTGTGGTTGGTATCATGTTTCTGTATTAAATATCCTGGAATCTGCATATCCGACATTGAAGTCAGGATGTGGAGCGTCCTCTTGTTTCACCTCACCATTAAAGGGCAATGCAGAGAGCCCTGTCCTATAAGCAGGTCGTTGTTGTTGTTAAGTCTTCTCAGTGCTAAGGAAAGTCTCTCTTGAGCAGGTCGATGTCTGAGCAGTGGTAGGGTCTTCCGTAGTAGAGAATTGCTTCCAGGTGATGTTATAGACAAACCTGGATGTTTCGTGGATGGCTTCCCTGGTTCAGGGGTGAATGGAAAATGCCCTTTCTTCTGAGGCCTGTGCCAGGTCGTTATGTCAATGTTCAGGGTGCAAGGTCCCTTTGCACTACAAGATTTGTGTGTTCCAATCTCTATTAGAGAGGATCTTATTTGTATGTATAGTATTTTACCATTTTAATGTGCCTATGAAAAAAAGGAGCAATGCCACGTGGCGTTATTGGTGCATATGGGGGCCATATGAACAAGTCCAACAATCCCCATGACATGGTTCAATCATAGCACTACAAGATTTGTGTGTTCCAATCTCTATTAGAGAGGATCTTATTTGTATGTATAGTATTTTACCATTTTAATGTGCCTATGAAAAAAAGGAGCAATGCCACGTGGCGTTATTGGTGCATATGGGGGCCATATGAACAAGTCCAACAATCCCCATGACATGGTTCAATCATAAGCATTAAACGGGGGGACTCTTTCAACAAAATTAATTGTTGAACAGCTCATAAAGAGAAGATAAAAAGTGGTTAGAATCATCATTGTATAAGAGAATATTTAGTAAGACTTATAGCTGTCAGAGAAAAAAACACAAAATATTCTAAAGAAATACGTGTCCATTTTATGTCTTTTGAAACACTTTGGGGTTGTGACACAAAATGCACGACTTTTGTCTGTGATTAGGATTGTGCAGCACTAAAGTTAAAAAGAGTAATGTGGGTTAGTGATGTTTGGAGGGGGTGAGAGAGTTAAGGAGTAAAAATGAGCTTTGTAGGCATGTGGGAAAGGGAAGAATACAAAATGGACATTCTGGATACGCAAAACAAACATATAGATAAGGGATACTCTTAATACATGCAGTGTGTGCAGGGCGCTAGCTCCCGCAGCTTTTCCATAAGTGGACTAGTCAGAAATTGCCAGTGACAAACAGCGCAACCGAGCAAATTTCAGCACACCCCATTTCTGGCCTTTTGGGCTGGAGCCCCAGAAGGCCTGGAGGCCAGGGGCAGAAGAGGGGAAGGCTGGGTGCCTATCAAGGCTCCCAGCGCACCAAGTTAGGGAGAAGGCCTTCCACATGGGGTCTCCCCAAACCCCATGCGGCTAGAGCTTGCCTCCAGCTCAAGAGAGGATGGATAGAGAGCGGGAAGCCAGGATCTATCCGCCCTACACCTTGTGCCCTTCCCACCCTAGAGCTGGGGTAAGGGCAGGGAAAGCTTGGGACCCCATCCAGGAGGGACCCCCAGACATCCATCTTGTCTGACAGCCTGAGCTGCCACCCAAGAAGGCCTGGAGGCTGGGGGCAGAAGAGGGGAAGGCTGGGGGCCTATCAAGGCTCCCAGCACACCACATGGGGTCTCCCCAAACCCCATGCGGCTAGAGCTAGCCTCCAGCTCAAGAGAGGATGGATAGAGAGCTGGAAGCCAGGATCTGCCCACCCTACACCCTGTGCCCTTCCCACCCTAGAGCTGGGGGAAGGGAGGGGAAAGCTTGGGACTCCATCCAGGAGGGACCCCCTGACACCCACCTTGTCTGGCCACCTGGCCTGTCACCCCAGAAGGCCTGTCTCTTAACTGGAGCAGTTAGTCCAATAATGTTTAGGGAGATTATTGTCATGGGATTTAATGTCATCTTTGTGTATAAGTTTGGTGTGTATGTTAGTCTGTCTTGTCTTAAAGTAGACCTTCCAGATTTTCTTTTAAGGATGGTTTTGCTCCCTCTCCAGTTTGAAAAGTGAAAAGGAGGGGTTTCCCTCCGCTGCCCGCCCCCCAGCGCCCCAGTTGCCAGGGCAGGCCACAAAGGCCCGACTGGCGTGGGGTGTCCCAGTCTCCTGGACCGTGTTCAGTCCAGGAGATCTGTGGCCCGCTGTCCGACCAGCAACCCTAACATACCAGCAAAAAAGAGGGACGGCTTTCCTGGCATGTGTGCTCTGCTGGGTCCAACTGCGAGCTCCCTCTCCAGTTTGAAAAGTCCAGTACAGCATTTTCTACAATAATCAGTATATGAGAACAACCATGTGCCTAAACATACACAAATAGAAAAAATTGTAATGATAAAAAATGGTTTACAGGGGCCAGAGCAGTGGTGCAGCGGTAGGGCATTTGCCTTGCATGCTGCTGACCTAAGGCGGACCATGGTTTGATTCCCTAGGTTCCCATATGGTCCCCCAAGCCAGGAGTGATTTCTGAGTGCAAATCCAGGAGTAACTTCTGAGTGTCATTGAGTGTGGCCCAAAAAAACAAAAAACAAAAAACAAACAAACAAAAAAAGATGGTTTACAACATTGGTGTAAGAAAAAAATTAAATCTGTATTTTGCTGCAACTTGGATAAAAGGGGGACAGTATGTTAATCAAAATAAGTCAGAGTGAGAATGACAAATAACATATTATCTCATTCATCTGTGTCAATAGATGATTAAATGGAAAAGATATCACCAAATGCTGACAAAACTTGGATTTTGATTATGATGTGGTGGTTTATAAGCACTAGGAGTAAAAGACTTAGTGAGGAAATAGTAATTCTACTGGTAATACCACAGGAACTGTCATGAATGATCTTGGACCCTTAAGTAGTGCATCAATTTTGTACTTAAAAACCATAAATGTTAATAAATTATAACCATGCTACTTAAAGTAAAATTAAGGTGAATTTTTTATTTTTTAAATATTTGTTATAGTTGTGTACTTTTAGATAAATTTAGAGAGATGGGGATGGTTGTTTCAGCCATACAATGTTAAAATAATTTAAGGAAATAGCTCCTGGTTTGGGGGACCATATGGAAAGCCGGGGGATTGAACCACGGTTCATCCTAGGCTAGTATGTGCAAGGCAGACACCTTACTGCTTGCGCCACTACTTCAGCCCCAATTTAAGGTAGTTTTTAAAAAAAACACAATTCACGGGCCTGGAGAGATAGCACAGTGGCATTTGCCTTGCAAGCAGCCGATCCAGGACCAAAGGTAGTTGGTTTGAATCCCGGTGTCCCATATGGTCCCCCATGCCTGCTAGGAGCTATTTCTGAGCAGACAGCCAGGAGTAACCCCTGAGCACCAGTGGGTGTGGCCCAAAAAAACAAAACAAACAAACAAAAAAACAAAAAAAACACAATTCACAATAAAAATGACAATATATTATATTAAAATATATGATATCATATAAATTCTGTAAAAGAGGCTACCATGGAGGATCTTGGTCACTTTTGTCATGGTGTAGTTTAGCAATTCTGTATGTCAAATTCATGACTATTAGCTGTATCATAAAAATATTACCAAAGAAAATTATAGTAAAATTATTTTTAATATACTCTCAATTAGCGAAGTTCAAAGATAGTCTACAAAATTATGAGCTACATTTATTTAGTTGAATATTGGACAATGGAATATATTGTCCTATAATTAAATATTATGTACCATTGTATTAAAATTTGTATCCTTTGTAGAGTATCTCTCCATGCCTTCCAATTCCCAGAAAGAAAACCACCAAAATCTTTCTCAACTATTGGCGTAAATTCAATTTACTTTTATATCATATACGATTATATTTTATACTATTTTCTCTGTTTTATTTATTAGTACAATGTCTTCCAGGTTCCAAAATCCAGAACTTTCTTCTTTTCAAACTTTTGAAAAATGTTCCACATATTTATATAATTTCCCCTTGTCTATACATTTCTAAGTGGTCATTTATATTGTTTTCCTTTCTATTTTGTTATGCTACAATTACTGTGTAAATGATGAAATTTCTTTGATGATGTGATGTATTTTGCATAGATTTCCAAAAATGGAATAGCTGGGTTATATGGTCATTTTGTTTTTAGTTGTGGACCAGAGCTCATAGTGTATTCCATAATTGCATTTCAATTTGTATTCAAATCAACAGTAAAAGCATTTTCTGTTTTCCATATCCATACAAGCATTTGTTATCAGTTGTCTTTTTAATAATAGATATCCTAATATGTGTGAAGTGATAACCCACTAGAGTTATGACATGCATTTTCTAGTGATTAGTGATTCTTATTTTCCATGATTAATGGTCATTTGGATTCTTTGAAAATAAATTCTCTTCAGGTATCATTTTTAAACTGGGTTATTATTTTGTTGCTGTATTTTTGCTATTTAGTTGTAAAGGTACCTTAGATAACTTTTGACTATTAACCTTTTCCTTTTTATCTCTTGGATATATAATATATAAATATTTCCACTCATTTCATTGTCTTCATTGTGTTGATTACTGATTTTGGTGGCAAAAACTTTTAAATTTTTTGCAATACTATTTATTTATCTTTTTTTTTTTTTTTTGGTTTTTGGGCCACACCCGTTTGATGCTCAGGGGTTACTCCTGGCTATGTGCTCAGAAATCGCCCCTGGCTTGGGGGGACCATATGGGACGCCGGGGGATCGAACCACGGTCCTTCCTTGGCTAGCGCTTGCAAGGCAGACACCTTACCTCCAGCGCCACCTACCCGGCCCCTTATTTATCTTTTCTTTTGATGCCTCTGTCTTGGGTACTGAAACAAAACATTTTATTTGACCAACATGATGCTTTTCCTTCATATTATATATATCCTAAAACTTTTACACTTTCATATCTTACCCTTAAGTCTTACACCCATTTTGTTTTATTCATTTTGTAAACAACGTAAGATAAAGTTTCAATGCCAATGTTTTTCATACTTATGTAAGCCAGAGAGTATTCTACTATTTCTAGGAGCTATTCCAAGCAATGATAAGGAGGCCTGGTGGTTTAATTCAAGGCCCTAAAAATACACTTGCTCAGATCCTAAGGCTCTGCAGCTTAATCAAGTCAACCTAGCAGAATTCAAGGGGCAGGTATTTCTGTTCGGGGACATATTTGGTTGCACACAGTGGTACTTCAGGGTTAAGTTTTTTGGAGAATATAATATAGGTGTATCACATAGGTATGAGCCTATGTACTTTAATCACTGAAAAATATTTATTTGTTGGCATGGGCGTTAGTATATATTCAGCAATGCTCTGGGTTTACTTCTGGCTTCAGGCTCTTTGAGCTCTCTCAAATATTCCATTCTACTCTTTTTAAGACAACAGTGCATTTAATGCTGAAGACAAGCTTATAAATTAAATACTGCTAATGTCATCATTTTATATGTATGTAAATGAAGGCACACAGAGGTGAAATATCTTCAATTTACAAGAAAGAACTGACATTTAGTAAATAAATATTAGTAAAGGAATTTGAGAATCTATGAAGTCGGATGTAATTACTTGATTTCATTTATTCTGGATCTTACTACTAAAAAAATAGATACGAAGTACAAATAAATGAGAATAAATTTCATGAACAGCTAATCCTCATAACAATACCAAATGTGCTTAAAATGTAACTGTAGTAAAAGTTACAACGTTTTAATAAGAAAATGTTTCAAAAGAAAATACCAGTGCTGCACCTTATTGCTTAAGGTGCATTAAACATAGCATTTAATATGATTTAAACACGCATTTTTAGTGTGTCACACCGAGTTACATGAATTCAGTAAGTTATATAGTGGGAATAGTTGCAATCACATATAATCATAAATGTAAATATTGTTATTATCTTTTGAAAATAATATTTTTTCACATTTCTATGCCATAGATGAATGCACTTTGGGACCCTTATTTAGTTTTCTAGGACTGTTGTACACATTTTAAAATGGAAGTACATTTATATATAAATATTGATGAGATCACAATGTTAATTATAGAATATAATTCATAGGATCAACATGTCTTTAATTCATTTAGTTCAATAATCCAATCAGAATTATTTGTTTAATAGTTTCAACACAGCAAACACTATAGAAATATGGTAGTAATGAGGCACATTATTTATTTATGATTTGGGGCCACACCGGCAGTTTTTAGGGTTACTCCTGGCTCTACACTCAGAAATCACTCGTTGCAGGCACAGGGAACCAGATGGGAAGGCAGGGATCAAACCTGGATCAGTGAAGACCAAAGCAAATGCCTTCCCTAATGGGCTATCGCTCCAGCACTCACATGATATCACTTTAACTCAAACAGTTTAAATCTTAATGCATTTATAAAGGCAATAAACCCAACAAAACAGAAAAGGGGGAGGAGCACAGCAATAGCATAGTTTGTAGAATGCTTGTCATGCATGTAGCTGACTCAGGTTTAGTCTTTGGAATCTCACATGATCCCTGCACACAAAGCCATGAGAAAGCCCTGAGAACAGTTGGAAGTTCACCACATTCAAAACAAAAAACAAACACATAAAAACAGGACAAGTGCTATTAAGTCCTATAATTAACGACATGTTCAATTGATGAAGAGAACTTGGGACAGCCAAAGGACTAATAAATAATGGCATTTAATGTAGGTTATGCAATCTATGCAGAGAAAGTTTTTGATAAGATCCAACATCCATTCAGGATAAGAACAAAATAGGAATGGAAGGAAATTTCTTCAAAATAGTAATTACCATCTATTACAAACCCACATTTCTTCTTTTTCTTTATTTAGTTTTGGTTTTAGGCCCACACCAGTGATGCTCAGGGGTTACTCCTTGATATGCCCTCAGAAATCGCTCCTGCCTTGGGGGACCATATGGGACACTGAGGATCAAACAGCAGTCTGTCCTAGGTCAGTCACTTGCAAGGCAAATACCCTACTGCTGCTCCACTGCTCTGCCCTCCCAGTATCATTCTTAATGGTGAAAAGTTGAAACCATTTCTCTGAGATTAGGCATAAGGCATAAATATCTGCTATATCCATTTTTATTCAATATGGTTTTAGAAGTCCTGACTGCATCAGTCAGGAAAAATAATCAAAGATATCTATATTGCAAGAAAAGTCAAATTTCATTATTTGAAGATGATACAATAGTATCTAATATACATAGAAAACCTTAAAGAGCCCACAAAATTGCTCCTAGAAATAATAAATACAGCAAAGTAGGTGGCTTCAGTATCAATATATAAGAAATTTGTTATATATATATATATTTTTTCATTTTAGTGCTTACTGCATTTAACAACAGACAAAGCATTGAAACCTTCCTATTCATCAGTGGTTTGGACACACTCAAATATGTTGTATGCTTATATATGAAAATTAATCAGAAGAGAAAGAGATCAAGATGTCTATTCCATTTAAAATCTTATCCAAAAACATTAAGTATCCAATCAAGTTGACAAAAGACATGTGAGATCTGTACCACAGTATCTTTAATCACTTTAGAAAGAGAATATCATAGGAAATGGAAACATGTTGCATGCTCATGGATTGGATGAATCAATATTGTTAAAATAAATATTCTCCCAAAGCTATTATATAGATTAATGCGATTCCAATCCAAATTCAGACTACCTTATTTGAAAACCTAGAAAAGTTTATAATAATCAGAAGAGACAACAGTAGCCAAAGTTATATTGAAAACTAAGAAATGCGGAGGTATGTCATTACCTAATTTGGACTGCATTATAAAACTCTTGTGATTAAAACATGCCTGATACTGGAATAAAAACACACTCTCTGATCAATGGGTCAGAATCAAATATCTAATGGCAAAATTCTATATATATATATATATATATATATATTGACAGTTTTTGATCAATGAGAAGAACACATGAAATAATGATAGCCTCTTTAACAAATTGTCATGGAAAGGTAGATAACTACATAGAAATCATTAAAATTTGATTTATTTCTCAGGCCTCACACTAAATGAATTCAACGTGAATCAGAGACCAAGGAATCAGAACAGAAGCTATAAAGTTCGGTTTGGAAAACAGGCAGGATGTTTCAAGATTTTACCTCAAGTGCATCTTCAGTAATTTTATACCACAATCAAAAGCAACATAATTTAAAATATAAACACAATATATCAAATTAAATCAAAATTAAATAATTTCTGGGTAGCAAAAGTAACATGAATTAATTTAAAAGACAGCCAACTTAATGGGGAAATATTCACATTCAGCACTTTATAAAGGGTTTAATATTCAGGACATATAAAGTATTAACAAAGATAAAAAAAATAAGCAAAAAATCCTATTAAAACTTGGGAGAGGAAATGCTCAGGCCTTTCTCAGGAGAAAGCAAGCAGGTCATCAATAGGCATATGAGAATGATCAGCAACATTTATCATTAGGGAAATCCAAAAAAGTCAACAATGAAATATCACACAGCAATGAGAATGGCACATATTAAAAATAGTAAAAACTATGCTGGGGAGAATGCGGTCAAAAAGGAACTCTCATCTACTGCTGATGGGAATGTCTGATTCAACTCCTGTGAGGAACAGTTTGGAGAGTCCTCAATAAACTTAGAATTGATCTCCCATATGACCCAGAATATCCACTTTTTGGTTTCTATCTCCAAGTTTTAAAAACATTCATTTAAAAGAATATATAAAGGTACAAGTCTTTTATATATACAAATGATAGAGAAAATAAAGACACCTTTAAAAAACAAGCCAGCTCACAATTATGCCTCAGAAAATGCCTTGCAGAAAACAATGAAAGAGGTGAAAGAACTATACAAAGAAAACTACAAAACACTGCTTCAAGAAATAAAAGAGGACAGAAGGTAATGGAGACATAGAGCCTGTTCATGATTGGAGAATTAACATAATTAAAATGGCAATTATTCCAAAAACATTCTACAAACTCAATGCAATCCCTATAAGAATATCCATCTGATAAGGGTTTTAAATCTAAGATATATACTTATTGATAGAACTTAGTAAAAAAAATCTAACCCTATCTAAAAAGGTGGGGGTGGCAAACAGGTATTTCTTCAATGATAAATATAGATGGCCAAAAGGTACATTAAATAATGCTCCATATCACTAATCATCAGAGATGCAAATAAAAACTACAGTAAGATATCATCTCACTTCCACAGAGACTGGCACACACCACAAAGAACAAGAAAAACAAGTGCTGGAGCAGATTCAGGGAGAAAAGGACTCTCATTCACTGCTAGTGGCATTTCTACTGATCCAGTCAATTTGGAAAACAATATGGATATTCCTCAAAAAGCTAGAAATTGAGTTCTCATATGACCCACCAATACTGCAGAAAAGCTCTCTGCATTCCTATATTCATTGCAGCACTGTTTACAATAGCCAGAATCTGAAATAATCCAAGTGACCGGAATGGATGAGTGGCTAAAGAAAATGTGGTACATCTAAATAATGGAATACTATGCGTCTGTAAGAAAAAAAATAAAGTCAGGAAATTTGGTTAGATATGGATGGACTTGGAGATAATTATGCAAAGTGAAATTATTCAGAGGGAGAGGTAAATACATAGAATAATTTCACTCATTTCTGGGGTATAAGAAAAATAAAATATAGTATGGTAATAATATCTAGAGAAGAGGAATCCAGGGTAGGAAGCTTGCCATAAAGAGCAGTGAATGCACTTAGATTAGAGAAGGGTCCACTATGACAATGATAGCTGGAAATGATCACTCTGGACAAGAACTGGGTGTTTAAAGTAGATAAAATGATATGCACTATACACCTTCATTAACATTAGTGCAAAACACAGTGCCTAAAGGAAAGAGAAAGAGGGAGAAAGTAAGAGAGGGGGGAAGTAAAATGTGGGTTTGGTCAGTTGGAGGGAAACTGGGGACATTGAAGGTGTTAAAATTCCCCTGGTGAAAGGTGGTATACATTCTATGACAAACTTAATATTGAACAAGTCTGTAATCACAATGCTTAAATAAAGTAATTATAAAAATGAACATATCAGGGCCGGGCGGTGGCGCTAAAGGTAAGGTGCCTGCCTTGCCTGCGCTAGCCTTGGATGGACTTCGGTTCGATCCCCCGGTGTCCCATATGGTCCCCCAAGCCAGGAGCAACTTCTGAGCACATAGCCAGGAGTAACCCCTGAGCGTTACCGGGTGTGGCCCAAAAACCAAAAAAAAAAAAAATGAACATATCAAATCACTATATATTGCTATAATGAGTATTATAGTTAAGTATATTAGTCACCCTAGTTGTCCAAAAACAGATATATGGATTATGAAGATGTGGTACATAACCACAATGGAATATTGTGCAGCATGGAGCGATGAAATCATGCAATTTGATGCAATCAGTTTTTAACTGGATGCTACCATGTTGAATGAAGTAAGTGAGAAGAAGAAATACAAAAACAGAATGATCTCACTAACCTGTGGTATATATAATAATTGTATTAAGAAATATAATGTAGGGGCCGGAGAGATAGCATGGAGGTAGGGTGTTTGCCTTGCATGCAGAAGGTTGGTGGTTCGAATCCCAGCATACCCCAAGCCTGCCAGGAGTGATTTCTGAGTGTAAAGCCAGGAGTAACCCCTGAGTGCTGTCGAGTGTGACCCAAAAACCAGATAGATAGATAGATAGATAGATAGATAGATAGATAGATAGATAGATAGATAGATAGATAGATAGATAGATAGATAATGTAGTACAACTATTGCTATTGGATGACCATTTCATACTAGAACTTTGAATCCAGGGAGGAAAAGGACAAAGAAAAAGAGAAATCAAGATGGAAAGAAAGATGAGAATTGGAAGTAATGGGGGAAGAGTAAGTCTGGGCTTCTGTTATTTTGGGAATGTGGAAGAGTGCTATAGCTCTTTATCCAAAGCACAGACTCAACGACACTCAAAATATGAGTTTGAAGCTGCAACCACTGACAATGTATGTGTTTTTTAAGGTGGCAGGTGAAGGAAAGAGAAGGTTGATCTTTGTTGATACTTTATATCTGGATATCAAGTCCTTCTCTGAAGTGTTAAATGTGAATATTTTCCCATTTAATTAGCTGTCTTTTAATTTTAGCCCAGGTTTAATATTCAGCATCACACTGTCCCCATAACTTTTGGGATGTGACTTGCAAAGAACAAAAAATTTCACTGGAAAATTTCAGGCCATCTAAAATTTTCTCTGCTTTACTCTATAGTTCTCTTTAGTTTTGCATTTTGCATTTAGGTCTTTGACCAACTTTCTATGTTTCTTTTTATTTTATTTTTCATGTGGGTATTTAGTTGTTCAAGAATGATTTATTTTATTTCAATTTTATTTATTTTAGTCCTTTATTTGTTATCTCTGTATATCCTAAATGTTTTTGTCTTTTATATCTGTCTTTATTTACAATTAATTTCAGTAAAAATAGTACTTTGCAGTTCAATCCATTATGTTGTAAAGAACTGAATTTTATGTTTTTTTTGGGACACACCCATGATGGCCAGGGGTTATCCATGGCTTTGCACTCAGGAATTACTTCTGGCAGGGATCTAGAGACTATACAGAAATCAGGGGAAAGAATCCAAGTAGGACACATACAAACACCCTCCCTGCTAGACTATGGTTTGGGCATAATCAGAATTTAATCTATTATAATTGAGTAGGTGTTTTTGTATACCTACTCTTATTTATCTAATTATCTTTTTTTTTTTTTTTTTGGTTTTTGGGCCACACCCTGTGACGCTCAGTGGTTACTCCTGGCTATGCGCTCAGAAGTTGCTCCTGGCTTCTTGGGGGACCATATGGGACGCCGGGGGATCGAACCGCGGTCCGTCCTAGGCTAGCGCAGGCAAGGCAGGCACCTTACCTCCAGCACCACCGCCCGGCCCCATCTAATTATCTTATACTCAGCACTTAGGTTGTTTCTAGCTCTTGGCTACATTAAAATATGCTATAAGCAATGTGAAATTTTTACATCTCTTTGAATGATTGGTTTTGTATTTGGAAGGGGGCTTGGCCACACCCTGTGATGCTCAAAGGTTACATCTGGCTCTGCATTCATGAATCACTCCTGACAGTCCTCGGGACCTTACAAAAAGTCAGGGATTGAAATCATGTAGATAGCATGCAAGGCAAGCATTCTACTGATGTACTATCACTCCAGACACTGTATTTTTA
Organism: Suncus etruscus; assembly: GCF_024139225.1. Lineage (NCBI taxonomy): Eukaryota > Metazoa > Chordata > Mammalia > Eulipotyphla > Soricidae > Suncus > Suncus etruscus. The sequence goes on from NC_064868.1 coordinate 114,010,353, forward strand.
AAGTGAAATACATATATTTGGGAAAAATGGACTGTATGAAATTCTGTTTTCAATGATGGCACCAATTTATACTCTCACACATAGTGTTTAAATGTTCCCTTCTCTCCATATCATCTTTGACACAAGAGTCTGGACTTGTGGATAATAGTTATCTTCACAGTTCTGAAGTCACACTCTACTATTTTGATTTGCATTTCCTTTTATTGTAATATCTTTTTCCTTTGTCAAGTATCATTTGAATATATTTACATAAGCTTATTTCTGGACCATTAACTCTGTTCCATAGATTGAATTTTCTGTTCTTTCATGAATATCATGCTATCCTGACTACATTATAAAACAATCCTAGATTTATAATAAACCTTAATATTTGTTAGTGGCATAATTATAATTTCTGTTTTATTGACAATGTTGAGTGTTTTTACTATCCATATGAAATTTATAATTTATTTTATTAACAATGTTGAGTGTTTTTACTATCCATATAAAATGTATAATTGCTTGTATTTTATAGAATTTCTTTCCTTTTTTTTGGGGGGGGGCACACCCGTTTGATGCTCAGAAATTGGCCCTGGCTTGGGAGGACCATATGGGACGCCGGGAAATAGAACCACGGTCGTGGTCCTTCCTTGGCTAGCGCTTGTAAGGCAGACACCTTACCTCTAGCGCCACCTCACCGGCCCCTATTTTATAGAATTTCATTGAACTCTTAGAAAAAACTCTGACTCCTAACATTACAGAGTCTTTTTATACTTATAGAATACATTTACTTTTTTTTCCTTTCACATATTTCCTATGCCTTTTCTCATATACATTTTATACATTTGTATTTGATTTGTACTTAAATATTTCATTCTCAGATGGTGATATGAGTTGTATTATTATTTTAGTCTCAATTTAATTTTATTACTGTTATTTAAGAAAACGCTTGACTTACATTAATTCACATTGTACCAAGTTTGTGTAACTGTTTATTAATTGTGGGTGTTTGTTTCATATTTTTAGTGTAAATGGTTTTATCCTCTATAAAAAATCTGACTTTATTTCTTCCTACCGATTCAGTATGTCATTCATTCATTTGACTTATTTTTCTGACTGTATTAACCAGGACTTAAAATATAAGGGTTAAAAAGCTGAAAAAAATACATTTCACATATTTCCTAATTTTAGTAATAAAGATGTGACTGTAAGCCCACTAAATTATGTCAAGGACTCTTGTACATTGCCTTTAGCAACTTGTGATAGTTCACCTCAGACAGTTCACCTCAGACCTCAGGTTATAACCTCAGGTTATAGATTTTAATTTTGTGCAATATTTTCTGCATCAATTTATCTTACTATGCAATTTTTCTTTTTGTATTTAGACATTAGTTTATAGTACTGTAGAAACTAACATACATGTCAAGCATAGTTTGGCATCTCCCAAGGTGTATAAAATACATTATACCAAACATAAAATGTGTAGTTACTATTGGACATTACTTCCTCAGCCTGCTTTGCTCAATCTCATATCTAGCTCAGCACCAAGTTTTCTTTTGTAAGAATCATAGGATTTTCTTTACGTTGTGTTTGGCTCTTTCCTTTGTTTACTTTCTTTATATTTAACATGTATGTGAAGTCATAGGGCATTTGTCTTTTCTTTATGAATCACTTCATGTCTAATCATCACTTTCAAGAGCCAGCCATATTGGAAACATTCTTTCTTTGTAGCTGAGTAGAAATTAATTAATTATATATGTGTACATATGCCATACCGTCATCTTTATTCATTTGTTGGGAAGGGTTGTACACTTAAATTGTTTTTATGTATTGATGTGGTGATGAACAGTGATGCAATGAACAGAGGGGCTATTTTCATTTTATTTTGATAAGCACTCAATAGTGCAATTGCTAGAATGCACTGCAGTTCTAATAAGTTTTTGAGGAACGTCTAGACTGCCTTCCAAAATGGCTTCACAGATTTACATTCCCATTAACAGTGTATAGGAGATCCTATTTCTCTGCACTCTTGCTGAAAAATATTTCTTCTCTTTTGGTAACGTTCATTACAACAGGTGTGAGATGAAGAGCTGTGTTTTTCATTTTAGCTGTTGGAAGTAAATAAAACCAACGGAGAGCATCCTTTTAAGTATGTGCCATCTCTTTATGTCTTCTTTAACAAAATATATACTTAGACCTCATGTTTATTTTTAAATTGGGTTTTTTGATTTTTGATACTTGATGATGATGTTTTTTAAATTTTATATGTTAATTTCTTGTCCAAGATAGGCTTTGCAATATTGTTCCATTCAATAAGTTGCATTTTCATTCTAATGATTTCTTCCTTCTTTTTCTCTTTTTTGCTTAATTGGCTTTTAAATTTTTGTTAAAGCAACTACAGAAAGGAAATATTGATGAAATCCAGTATTACATGATTACTAGTTAATTCTTTCTTCTGCACATAACCAGGATATTCTCCACATTTCACAGCAAAACTTAAGTTTAAAAAAATAAGAAAGTTAGTAACCAAAAAAGCCTATTGAGAGTAAAATAACACTGTAGTATCTCTATAATAAAGCCTATTCACACGCACCAACAAATTTACAGGTTTACTTAATCCACTTCTATTTTATTTTTGTTTTGTTTTTCGGCCACACCGGGTGTCGCTCAGGGGTTATTCTTGGCTATGCACTCAGATCGTTCCTGGCTTGGGGACCATATGCGATTCCGGGGGATCAACAGTGGTCCATTCTGTGTCAGCAGCGTACAAGGCAAATGCCCTACCACTAGGCCATCACTCCGGCCCCAAACCACTTCTCTTTTACAGAATTTATTTTGCACCTCGTATACTGTGGGGTGACCTTTATAACTAAATGACAAATTTCTGGCTCTAACAACAGCCTGACATTTCTAAAGATAGGCCCCAGGTAAACTCACCCTCGCACTGCTCCCTGTTATCATTTGCTGCCACCGTCATGCTCTAAGGCAGTCCTTAGGGGACCTGCCCGCTTGCCTTTAGGTAAGTTTCCTCTTCCATGTGTCCTTGACACATAGGCAAGTATAACGGACAAACCTATATCTAATGGAAATATCTGGTGTTTGTTGCATTAAATAATTAACGATGGGGCTGGATGGTGGATGATGCCATCCAGCCCACATGGCTCTGCAACCTCCATGCAGCCGGCGAGTTCCAGGCCCAGGTGAAATCACTCACACGCAGGCTTCAGGAAGAATCATCTTTATTTATGCCCTAGCCACCACAGGTGTGTGGCCTATGTCAACCTTTTAAGCATTCAGCTATATTTTGCTAGCCCTGCATCTTATCTCCTGTTAGCCATCTTCCCTTTGGGCTCCATGCGGCCCAAAGATCCAAAAGCCAGGAAGCCAAGCCGGGCCAAGAGAGAAACGGCAAAAAGGGCGGAATCCCCTGGCTCAGAGGTTTATCTATCCTTTTCCAGACCCCTCCCAGAAATGGGAGGTCTTGCAGGTAGTTACACCTATTATCCGGTTCCCAAAACTCCTCCCAGATATGGGCGGGTCTTGGGGTACACCACAGGTGTTAAAAGAAATGACTTTGCATACTGCCTGCCACTGGAACCCTATAAATTGTCATGTGAAACCACTATTAAACGGACTTTGCTGCCCAACAGCATTTTCCCTAGCTGCCTGAGCACGCATTCTTGCCAGTTATGTCTCCCTTCTCCCCTAGCTTGCCTCTGACCAGTATAGGAGTGATGGAACAGCGGCCCCCTTAAGGGAAAGCTCCCTTCTACAGCCTCTTGTGAGCCACCTGAACCTCCAGGCAGGTTATTGGGACCTAGACTTTTTGACTAAGTGAATCACTGAACTTGATCCAGGAAAAGGGGGGTCCAAGAGGTTATTGAGGGAGGAAGCTGAACCCTGCTGTGCCGAACCAACAGGCTGAGGCTCTGACAATATATCAAACAATATTTAAACAGAGGCATATTTTCCCAATAAGATAAAGCCAAAACAAAAGCACTTACTTTCCTGGAAACTAGGTAAACCAATCACAGAGTGTTTAAACATTTTTGCCTTTCCACTTTTCATAATTTGACCATGTATTTAGGAAATAATCTGCAGAAGAGTTAACAAAGAACACTTGGAGGTAGAAACATGACTCTCCTAAGCTGTTTATTAGGAGAGATTTTTTATAAATGAAACTTAGCAGTAATGGTGGAGCTGGAGAGTATTGTGCCTTCTCCAAAGCTGCAGGGCAAGAGAAAGGTGGAACTTGTGACTATTTCCAAGGCCACAGATCATGCGGCCTGCAGATATCAGCCCTGGCATCTCCCTGAGCTTATGGACTGATTTTATGATCCACTGGGTATCAGGATTTCCTGTAATAGCTTTATAAAATGGATCGTTGAAGAGATTTTCAAAAAAAATTTATGTGGACTCTTCACCAATGCGGTAGAATTCAGGACTCTCAGAGCCTCATATTGGCACCCAACTCCTTCCTCAAACAGACTAAAGTCTTTGGTCAAACTTGATCTGGTTTACACCATTTGCAAACACCAAGGCTGAGTGAAAGAAATAGAATGCCTGTCTCAAATATAGGCAGGGTGTGGTGGATGAGGGAAATGGGGGACATTGATGGTGGGAATGTTGCACTGGTGAAGGGTGCTGTCCTTTTTTATAACTGAAATCCAACTACAAACATATTTTTGTAATTATGGTGCTTAAATGAAGATATTAATTTAAAAATAAATGAAAGGAGCCAGAGAGATAGCACAGCAGTAGGGTGTTTGCCTTGCACACAGCTGATCCAGGAAGGACAGTGGTTCGAAACACAGCATCCCATATGGTCCCCCAAGTTTGCCAGGAGCTATTTTTGAGCACAGAGCCAGGAGTCAACTCCCGAGAGCCTCCAGGTGTGACCCCCCCAAAAAAAACCCAAAATTAATCAGTTAATCAATTAATTGGTTTAAAAAGGAAACAACCTTTCTTAGCTCTGTAGTCTGTACTGTTTATCCAGCCAGTGCATCGTTGGCCTACTCTTTCACCACTACCAACAGCTCACTAGCAAGAGAAATAGCATCACTTCCCTTTTCTTCAGTCCCCTCCATTCCCCTTCCTTTCCTTCTCTTCCCTTCCCCTTCGTTCCCCTCACCCTTCTTTCCCTCCCCCCCCATCCTTCCCCCTACTCTCCCCTTCTCTTCCCAGTCCGCACTCTAAGATCACTATTGACAGTGCTAGGGGACTATTTATGGTAACAGGCTTCGAATCTGGGTTAACTGGATGCTAGATAAACACACTATGCACGCTACTACTTTTCTAATCCTATAATGATGCCAGTTTTCATTGTGCATTTATATATATATATTTTTAATATTTGGTCCACATTGGTGCTTGGACTTACTCCCTACTCCTCACAGGTCTCTGAGACCATGTGGAATATCCAGATTTTGTAATTTAATATAATTGGTTTAATTCTGCATTCGTTTTTATTGTCTTGGGTATATAATCCACAAAGCCATATCTAACTATGATATATATTTCTTCTGTGTTATATAGTTATAGGTCTGACAATCAAGACTTTAACTCATTCTGTATTATCTTCTAACTATTTTATATTATAAATACCTAATTGGTATGTTATTCACCATATACCCTTAACAGATTATTCATTTTTGTTTTAGTTACCTGATTATATTATACTGGTTTTTGTGCTTTTTTTGTATTATGTCAGAGAATATTATTTGTCTTTTAACAAAACATGTATTTTTTCTCCCTAGCATCAGTACATGATGTTTAGGGTGAGAAGAACTTCTCTTGTAAGTCTTGACTAATGTGAAGAGAATATCCTATAGTCCTATATTTCAATCCAATAATCAGATTAAATCTCCTTCACTTGACCCTAGACATGTGTGTCTCAAATTTCTCCTTTTTACTTTATTCTGTGACAGAGTATCTACAAGATATTGGCATTTCTTCATGTGGAAAATAAGTGATGACTGGAGTTCTGTATTTCACTTTCTTCAGGGCAATTAGGCTAGGTTAAAACACAGCATGCTAAATTCTGGATAAGTTTTGCCTGAGGATAGAACATAACAGAACAGAATGCTCTAAGATGTTATAAAATGCTTTCTTTTCCACGGTTTTTTGCCAGAAGCTCCAGGGGATTTTTTGTCATGAATATTTATTCATCCTGAGAGGCTGGTCAAGCACCTTAGGGTTAAAACTCGCCAAAAAAAAATGAATCTAGCCTCATAACTAGATCTCCATACATTATTTTTTTTCTTCTCAAATTTATCCACATTGAGTCTCCAGCAAAATTGAAATTATAATTCAGGCTCCCACAGGGGTTTCTGCATGTGAATTTACTCAGGTAAGAAGTAATTCTCTGTCTTTTCAATTTGCAATGTCATGTTATTCCTTTGACCTCACAGCTTTTGTGGATCTAAGAGGTGTTATTTTTTTCTCATTTGTTCAGCTCTTCTCTCATTACATGAGTGAGAATGGATACTTCCAAGATTCGTTTATGATGAACTATAAAATGGCCTTTTTGATTTTATGTACTCTTGTCTGATTATTGATTAGTAGTAAATGCAAAATACATTCCTCTTTACCCTTTTTATTCATTCTACAATCGTGGGGAAAGCACTTTAATTGTATTTATTTATGTACTATTTACTTACAAAATTATGAAAAATGTGTATCATACTTCTACACCACAAATTTCTAGTACCATCCCACTATGGAAAATAACCTGTCTCATCATTCCTTTTATTTCCTCCTCTCCATTCCCTCTGGAAACCACCATACTTTTTTTTTATTTAAACACCTTGATTACATACATGATTGTGTTTGGGTTTCAGTCATATAAAGAACACCACCCATCACCAGTGCAACATTCCCATCACCAATGTCCCAAGTCTCCCTCCTCCCCACCCGACCCCCGCCTGTACTCTAAACAGGCTCTCAATTTCCCTCATACATTCTCCTTATTAGGACAGTTCAAAATGTAGTTATTTATCTAACTAAACTCATCACTCTTTGTGGTGAGCTTCCTGAGGTGAGCTGGAACTTTCAGCTCTTTTCTCTTTTGTGTCTGAAAATTATTATTGCAAGAATGTCTTTCATTTTTCTTAAAACCCATAGATGAGTGAGACCATTCTGCGTTTTTCTCTCTCTCTCTGACTTATTTCACTCAGCATAATAGATTCCGTGTACATCCATGTATAGGAAAATTTCATGACTTCATCTCTCCTGACAGCTGCATAATATTCCATTGTGTATATGTACCACAGTTTCTTTAGCCATTCGTCTGTTGAAGGGCATCTTGAAACCACCATACTTTACATTGAAACAAGAATTAATATTAGTGTATGGGTGTTTACATCTTTTGTTTAATATTCTGTTGCATTAGTTATATTCCTCATATGAGTGAAACCATCCACCAACAGTTGTGCACTTACTTATTTCAAATATAATCATTTTAATGTGCACCAAACTTATCTCACATGTCACAGTTTCATGACATTTAATGGCAGTTCTCAACTGAGCCTATATGCCAAAATTTCTTTATCTAGTTATGTGCAACAAAGGATGTCTTAATTCCATGTTTTGCTTATTATTATTGGTATTTCTATGAGATTAGGGGTGCAAATATACACAGAATTCAGAGTTTTAATGTCCTTTGACAAACATCTGAGAGAGGTATTTTAACATCATGTGGAACTACCATTTTTTAAATAATATTTATTATTTAAGCACCATGGAAACAAACATGATTGGAGTGGGTTGCAGTAATAAAAAGAACTCACCCCTTCACCAGTGCAATATTCCCATCAACAATATCCCGCAACTCTCTCCTCCCTGGCCCCTCCCTGTATTCAAGACAGGCATTCTAATTCTCTCACATATTAAAATCGTCACGCTAGTGGTTAGTGTCAGTGGTCCTCAAACTATGGCCCATAGGCCACATATTGTATTTGCTCCATTTTGTTTCTTCATTTCAAAATATGATATATGCAGTGTGCATTGGAATTTGTTCATAGTTTTTGTTTTTACTGTAGTCTAGACCTCCAAAAGTCCTAGGGACAGTGAACTGGCCCCCTGTTTAAAAAGTTTGAGGACCACTGTAGTTACATGGTGAGCTTTATATTGTGAACCGGTCCTTCTGGCCCTCATCCCTATTGTCTCTGGGCATTATTGCAATGTCTTTTATTTAGCTTAAAACCCATATATGACTGAGATTTTTCTGTGTTTATCTCTCATCCTCTGACTGATTTCATTCAGCATGATAGTTTTCATGTTCATCCATATATAGGAAAATTTCTTGACACTGTCACTCGTGATGGTTGCATAATATTCCATTAGGTATATGTACACAGTTTCTTTAGCTGTTCATCTGTTGAAAGGCATCTTGGTTGTTTCCAGTGTCTGGCTATTGTAAATAGTGCTGCAATGAATATAATTGTCAGGAAGGGATTTTTGTATTGTGTCTATGTGTTCCTAGGGTATATCCCTAGGAGTGGTATAATTGGATCATATGGGAGCTCAATTTTCAGTTTCTTGAGGAATCTCCATATTGTTTTCCATAAAGGCTAGACTAGATGGCATTCTCACCAGTAGTGAATGAGAGTTCCCTCCAGCACTGATTGTTTTTGTTCATTGTGATGAGTGCCAGTCTCTGTGACTTGAGATGATACCTCATAGTTGTTTTGATTTGTATCTCCCTGTTGTATTAACATTTTTTCATGTGCCTTTGGCCAATTGTATTTCTTCTTTGAGGAAGTGTCTCTTCATTGCTTCTCACAATATTTGATAGGGTTAGATATCTTTTACTTGTTAAGTTCTGTCAGTACCTTGTACATTTTTGATAATAGCCCCTTATCTGATAGGTATTTGGTGAATAGTTTCTCCCATTCTGTGGGTGAATTTTGTAACCTAGGCAATATTTCTTTGAGGTGCCAAAGCTTCTCAGCTTAATATCTTCCCATATGTTTATCTCTGCTTTCACTTGTTTGGAGAGTGCTGTTTCTTCCTTGAAAATGCTTTTAGTCTCAATGTCATGGAGTGTTTTACTTATGTGCTGTTCCCTACATGTTGTTCTATATACCTTATGGTTTCAGGTCTAATATTCAGGTCTTTAATCCATTTGCATTTGACCTTAGTTCATAGTGTTAGATGGAGGTCTGAGTTCGGTTTTTTACTAGTGGCTAACCAGTTGTGCCAACACCACTTGTTGAAGAGGCTTTACTTGCTCCATTTTGCAATTTATTGCCCCTTTATCAAATATCAATTGATTGTATGTCTGGGAAACATTCTCTGAACACTCAAGTTTTATTTATCTGAGAATCTGTCTTTATTCGAATACCATACTGCTTTAATGATTATTGTTTTCTAGGACAATTTAGGGTTTGGGAAATTGATGCCTCCCATATTCCTTTTCCCAAGGGTTGCTCTAGTTATTCCCAGTTGTTTATTGTGCCAAACAAATTTCAGGAGTGTTTGATCCACTTCTTTGAAGAATGTCATGGGTATCCTTAGAAGGTTTGTGTTCAATTTGTACAATATTTTGGTAAATATTGCCATTTTGATGATGTTAATCCTGCCAATCGATAAGCAGGGTATGTGTTTGCATTTCCTTGTGTCCTTTTTATTTCTTGAAGCAAGGTTTTGCAGTTTTCTTTGTATGTGTACTTCACCTCTTTATGTAAGTTGGCACCAATATATTTGAGTTTGAGTGATACTAATGTGAATGGGATTATTTTTAAATGTCTGTTTCTTCTCTATCATTATTGGTGTATATTGAAGGACATTATTTTGCATGTTAATTTTGTAGACTGCCTCTTTGCTATATGAATGTATTGTTTCTAGAAGCTTTTAGATAAAGTCTTTAGGATGTTCTAAATACAGTATCATTTCATCTGCAAACAATGAGAGCTTGACTTCTTCCTTACTTATCAGGATGCCCTGGATATCTTTTTCTTAAAACTGTTAAGAGATGGCAGACTTGTACCAGATTTTAGAGGAAAGACTTAGTTTATCTCCATTGAGTGTAATATTTGCCATTGGCTTGTGATAGATGGCCTTGACTATATTGAGAAAAATTCCTTCAGTTTTGATCTTGATGGGAGTTTTTTTTTTTTATCAAAAATGGGTGTTGGATCATATTGATTGCTTTCTATGCATCTACTTCTATGACCATATGTTTTTAATTTTCTTTTTGGTGATAAGGTGTATTATGTTGATTGGTTTACATATGTTAAACCATCCTTGCATTTCTGGTCATGTTGTATGACCTTCTTGATGAGGAGTTAGGTCCGACTTGCTAAAATTTTATTGTGTATCTTTGCATCTGTGTTCATCAAGAATATTGGTCTGGGGCCGGGCGGTGGCGCTAAAGGTAAGGTGCCTGCCTTGCCTGCGCTAGCCTTGGACGGACCGCGGTTCGATCCCCCGGCGACCCATATGGTCCCCCAAGCCAGGAGCAACTTCTGAGCGCATATCCAGGAGTAACCCCTGAGCGTTACCGGGTGTGGCCCAAAAACCAAAAAAAAAAAAAAAAAGAATATTGGTCTGTAGTTTTCTTTTTGCAGCATCTGGTTTTGGTATCAAGGTGATATTAACTTCATGGTGCTTAAATAAAGATTTATATTTAAAAAAAGAATGTATCCCAGGCTGACAACAAATAAAATAACAAAAGAACAACAAAAAACTTTATTTCCTGTCAATAATGCTTATATAGGACTGAAAGAGAAAATGGGATATCTGAAGTGCAACAGGACATAGACAGGTGGTGCTTCAGAAAAGCTTAGAGTGAACAATTGGGCTTAGGAGTGCCCTGGAGAAAGGCATGATTGATAGGTATTATAATTGGTGCTCTCCATGAGGGAAGAGGGATGGTCCAAGGTCAAGCCCAATTAGGAATTATTGATCATGGGTAATGGTGCTATACATTTTGCTCTTCTTCCCTATCTCAGTGCTGTACTGTCTCTTAACTTTTCAGCCTCAGAGAAAATCCCTGTAATAATCGCTCTGCAGAGTCCTCTGGAACAAATAGGTCTACAGGGGTTCTGTCTTCCAGGTGGGTCAGGATAAACACCACAGAGGGCATCCAACATAAACACATATATATATGTATACATATACATATATATAGTCATTCATAGACATCCCATCACAAGTGTGAATAAGATTTATCTAACATCGGAAAGATGTCATCTAGATATTTTCAAATAAATATATAAATTGAGGCTGGATAGATAGCACAGCTGTAGGGCATTTGGCTTGCTTGCTTGCCCCCAACCTGGGTAGACCCGAGTTCAGTTCCCAGTATTCTATATGGTCCCCTGAGCCTACTAGGAGCTATTTCTGAGAGCAGAGTCAGAAGTAACCCCTGAGCACTGCCAAGTGTAGCCTAAAACCCCCCAAAAATATGTATTATAAATTAAATATATTTAAATCACCAAATATTTATTGACAGCAAGCACTACTAATTTTGAAAATAATATAGGTTAGGTTGCATATCTTGAAGATATTTTCTATATTTTTAAGTTACGGAGATTCTTTTTTATTCCTTCTACTTCAATCATTATTGAGAAAATAATCTATGTGGCAGGCAATTTCCTAGAAACATTGCACAAATCATTTCTTCATCTCTATAAGTCTGAAATAGTAATTATTGTCTTCATTTCATGAATAAAATAATGATATTTTAACTTTAACTTCTCTAATTTATTAGGTAAAAAGTTATGAAGGGAAGATATCTCAAAATAACAAACTTAAGATATTTGTATTTATATGAATTCTATTATATTACTAAAATTAATTTGTTTTCCTCTTCTGTGAGGTAACAGATTGGTCAATTTCACTATTTCCAAAAGGAAATATTACTCAAATAGTAATTTACTATTTTTTACTCACAATCAACATTCTAGACATCATGGTATCAGATTATTAAATCTACTAGCAAAGATTAAAAAAGACAAAATAAAATATGTATATTTATAAATGGGGAGAGGAAATGAACAGACACATCTCAGAGGAAGACAAGGAGATAAAAACACTTGAAAAAATGCTCAGCATCACTTATCATTAGTGAAATCTAAATCAAGACAACAATGAGATATCATCTCACACCACTGATCAAATATAGTAGGAACATTCTTGCTGACAGGGATAGGGTGAAAAAGAACTCTTATCCACCACTGGTGGGAATGTTGTCTGGTTCAAGCCTTGTGGAAAACAGAAAGATCTCAGTAAATTTGTAATTGAGCTTCCATATATATGACCTAGTAATTCCACTTTTGGGTCTCTATCCCCAGAACTTAAAAACATTATTTCAAAAAACATATACACAGCATTATTTTTGCAGCATAAGTAAAATAGTTAAGATATGGAATCAAACTAGTTATCCAATGACAAATTAATTGATTTTAAAGATGTTGAATACCCAATGGATACTATGCAGATGCAAGGAATGATGAAATCATGCAAGTTTCTACTACTTAGTTGGAACTGGAAGATAGTATATTAATGACTGAGGAAATGTAATGTAAATGAGAGATTCTTAGTTCAGTCTTGATCCCAGAGACTAGGATGAAGGACAGAAAATAAAAGAATTCAAGGCAGTTTAGGGTACAGGCGGGGGTTGGGTGGGGAGGAGGGAGATTTGGGACTTGGGTGATGGGAATGTTGCACTGGTGATGGGTGGTGTTCCTTTTATGACTGAAACCCAAACACAATCATGTATGTAATCAAGGTGTTTAAATAAAAAAAAATTAACTTGAACTAGCTAGTCCTGACTCCAGATAGAGGGGGAAATAAGGGAGGCATCAGGACCAAACAGGTGCAAGACTACTAAGTAGTGGGTTAGATACAGAGGGGACCACATATTCTAGCCGCCCTGGGGTGAGGGAAAAGGTAAAGGGAGGTAGGATAGAAACGGAGGCGTAGGGATGACAATTTGGCGATGGGAATCCCCCCTGATTTTATGTAAATATGTACCTAAAATATTATTGTCAACAATATGTAAGCCATTATGATCAAAATAAAAATTTATATAAAAAAAAAAGAATTCAAGGCAGACAGAAGATCATCAATGATAATAGGGGAGCAAGGGTTGTATAATGATGTGGAAGAGCGGTATAGTTAAAGTACAGACTAAACAACACTGAAAATGTGAGATATAAGGTGCAACCATCGAACTGTAATATGCCTGCCAAGGAAGTGGTTGAAGAGAACAAGAAGAAAAGGGATGATAGAATTTTGGAGCATTAGTGATGGAATTTAGCACTGGTGATTGGATTGATGTTGAAATATCATATACTTAAAACATAACTATTAACAACTTTGTAAAGCACAGTTCTTAAAAAATTTAAAGAAGTATGTGGATTAAACATCAATGTGCTTGGGAGTTCAAATAACTCAGATCCCAACTTCAATAAATACATGGATATTTATCTTGAAAAAATAAATTGCCTTTTTTGGGGGAAAGTACACTTGGCTATGCTTAGAGCAATGCTCAGGGTTCTCTGTTTAGAGTTCACTCCTGATGGTGGTCAGGAGAGTCTATATGCTTCTAGAGATAAAGCTTGGGTTAGTCATGTGCAAGGTAGACACCTTAGATCCTGTACTTTCAGGTCCATATATTCAATAATGCATGTCTCCTTTGCAAATTACATCTTCAATTTCCTTGTATGAAGTCTTTTCATGAAGAAGTCACTAAAGCAAAACACTGAGACATTTCTTGTAGTGAAAATATTTGATGTTTCACTTCAAACTCCCAATTGGTTGGAAAATTGAAGACTATGAAAGAAAATCTTTGGAGAACTAAGATATACTGTTTTATAAAATATCTGAAATTAACTAGATACTAAGTGAAAATGCATTTGAAACAAGGTTCTCTATAGCAGTAACAGGAAATTCAAAATGTGATATTTCAAGTTTTGCAATGTGACTGAATGTATTTTAGGCATAAAATTAAATTAGTATCAAATAAGTAGCACATTTCTGGTCATAACTATTAAGGCTTGGATGTTTGGATAAAAGGCAATACAAAACATTGACAGCAAATAGTGTAAAAATAATACAATAGTTTATTATGTCTATATTAAGAAATTGTGGCGCAGGAATAACACATGCATAAAATTTATTTCTGAAAAATATATATGTCCTAACTTAAAACTTCATTTTGTATCATTTTTGTTGTAGGTTGAAATGCTTAGGGAATGAGAAGAGTACAACAGGTAGGAAGCATTTTTCATGCACAGCAGAAAGCTAGGTGTAATCCCTGATCACTGCCAGATGTTGCAACCCTCTCTCTGCCCCCCAAAGAACAAAAATTCTTCCACTATCAGAATGTATTTAAGACAACTTAGTTCAGAATCTTTGGTGCAGGGAGCCAGTCATCAGTAATTTTTTATGCTTCCTACGTGTTTTCATTGTGCATTAAAGTTTAAGGACACCTGCTATAGTTAGGTCCATTGAGTTTTATTTTCTCTAGGCCCTAACTCCCACCAAAGGAACAGATTAATCATTTAAGAGAGATTTATTTTCACCATGAGTGGCAACACTTTTATTTCAGTTGCAAGAATCAGTTTTCATAAATATATTGGGAAAACTTTTGAAGACTTAAAATATGCCTACTAATTTCTAGATTATATATTTGATATAAAAATCTGGGAATCCTTGTGCCAGAGCAATAGCTGTAGGGTGTTTGCCTTGCATGCAACCAACCTGGGACAGACCTGGGTTTAATTCCCGGCATCCCATATGGTCTTCGAAGCCTGCCAGCGGCGATTTATGAGTGCAAAGCCAGGAGTAACTCTTGAGCGCCACGGGTGCGTCTCCCCCCAAAAAAATCTGGGAATCATTTTAAGTTTGTGATTTGATTTTACAAATATAGCTGAAGAATAAATAAAATATAGTTGGGAGTTACCAAATGGTTAGCAAATAACAAAAGATTTTCTCAAATTCATGAAGAGGGGCTGGAGTGGTAGCACAGCTATAGTACATTTGCCTTGCATACAGCTGACATAGGTCTGACCTAGGTTAGATCCCCGGCATTCCATATGGTCCCCCAAGCTAGGAGTGTATTCTGAACACAGAACGAGGAGCACCACTGGGTGTGCCCCCCCAAAAAAAAACCTCCAAAACTAGAATTCATGAAGAATCAAGAAATTCTTTGCAGATAGACTTTTTACACACAACAGATAAAATTGCATTTATAGGTGTATAGAGGAAATATGAATTAATTTTAACTATTTTGAGAAAATATTTTTACAAACATAAGAATATTATAGTTTTAGGCAAACAATGTTGATCCTCTATACCCATTACCGAAGTACCAATATTTCTACACCAAAATCCATTGGATTCTTTATTCTACTACCCCTTCATCCTGTTTTGTCATCAGTTTTTAAGGCTTATTCACAGTAGATGTTGTATATTGCACCCATACTTTGACTCACTCTATATTACAAAATAATGAGATTACTTGGCATTAAACTTTATTCTTTATTCTTTGGACTTAATCATATGCTTAAAATAACATCATCCAATTCTATCCATATAATAGCAAAATATATTTGACATATTCTTATATTTGAGAAGCATGCTATATATATTTATATACATATATCACAATATTTTTATCCACTCCTTTGTGGGTGATTGGACACTTGTTGTATTTTCACATTGTGACTATTTTAAAAATTACTGCAATGAGAAAGGCATATATAAATCTTTTCAAATTAGTATTATTGTATTCTTGGCATGGATACCATAGAATAAAATTGCTGTTGACCCCTTCTATTATACTTTATAAATTTAGATGTCTGTTTTTATTTCTGTCATTGCTATGTTATTTTCTATTGCTTTCATTTTACTTAGCATATGTAGACTTGTTTCATTTAAGTATTCATTGGAGAATTTAGAGAACACTGATATGATTGTGGTTCCTCCTAGGAATTTTTCTTCACCTATTTGTGCTGGTAAAAGTTTGTTCTTATCATTATGTCTGATGAGAAAAATGACTAGTGTTGAGATTGCATTTATAAACAAATCCAAACAACAATCTAGGTTTATGCTACTTAGACAGTGATTTTGAATAAGAGTTTGTTTAGATCCCAGTACCATTGGATATAAGTAGCTGTAAGTGAATGGGAACAACTATAGCACCAAACTCAAATAAGACTTTAAAGAAAACATTAGGTTCATACATTAAATATTTTAAGAATTAAAGCAATGTATACACACAATTAAGAGATTTATATTGTATAGTTGCCAGAAGCATTTATACTCAGTAAAATTATGAACCACATTTAAGTTTCTATAGATGATTATTGATAGGTGGTATCATGTAAAAAAAAAAAACAACTACATTATACTGGTATAAGGGTGTTTGAGTAAGCATAATATATTGCTCCTTGTCTAGTTGGTCTGAGTCCTCTGAGAAATTTGTTTCTTACATACTAAAGATCCATGGTAACTTTTATTTAGTTTTTCTTCTGAGGCAAATGAAACTACTGCTTGCCCCAATTTTCTCTCCACATACCAGTAGCCTCTATGCATACAATTCCTTATTGTTTATTTGTTTCTTGGGTCACACTCAGCAATGCTCAGGGATTACTTCTGGTTCTGCCCCAGGGTTCATTCTTAGAATTTGGAGATCAAATGTGGGTCAGTCGTATACATAACAAACTCCCTACTCTATTATCTCTCCAGCTCCCTACACATTTCCTTTCTTAAGTAAATAATAATAATAAAACTACCATGAGCTATATTTAATAAGTATTTGTACAAATATAATAAATTTGTCAGTTTAGCTTATTTACAGTATCTTGTAAGATTACATACTTGTAACTCACTTTTATTAAAGGTAATGTTATTAATTCACAATTCTGATACAATTTTTGTTTAGAGAATTAAATTCTGAAAGAGAAATTCAGTAAGTAGAAGTCACTAAACTGAACATGCATTTTTATGTCTGGGACCATCTATCCAAAAGAAAATGAGATCATGGTGTGATAAGACTGGAGTTGGCATATTATAAGCATAAAATTCAAGTAATGATGATTTTGTAAATCAGTTATTTAATTAATTAAAAATATGGACTTTCTTTTCTTTAAGTGTCTGTGCCCAACTCTAAATATTCTAAGACTTTGTTCTTAATAAAATTAATTCCAGCATAGATCAGCAGAAATTTTACGAGCAAATTTTTGTTCTAAATGGTTCTCCAGAAACCAGAAAATAATACTGTAGTTGATTTATGAATATACAATAGTGGGACATTTAGAAAAATAAAATTCTTTTCTTTCTGTCCCTATATTTCTTCTGCTCTTCCCTCCTCTATGATTTTTCCTCAAGCTGTGTGTTCTCAAAACTAAAATGATGACAGAATAGAGTCATCAGTATTATTAGTACATGTTATCAACAATCTTAGTGATAGAAATTATTCTTTATTGTCTCTGTGTATAACACTGAGATTTGGAAAACAATAAGAAAGGGCTTATGAGAGAGCTCACAGAAGTAATCATGTAGGGAAAGTCAGTCATTATGAAAAGATGAGGAAGAATGTCTAAGTCAGGCATGGCTAAAAATCATTCAAAAGAAGAAATATTATATACTTATAAAGAAAAATGTTTAATCTTATTTTAAACTCATTGTAGCCTATATTTAAACAAAATATTGAAGTATATTATAAGTATAAAGTAAAATAGCACTAATGATATAGAAAAAAATGATGTTTTAGGAGACTGTCCTTTTTAAGCTTATTGTTACAGGAGGCCCGAGTGGTGGCACAAGCGGTAAGGCATCTGTCTTGCCCACACTAGCCTAGGATGGACCACGGTTCGATTCCCCGGCATCCTATATGATCCCCCAAGCCAGGAGCGATTTCTGAACACATAGCCAGGAGTAACCCCTGAGCATCATCAGGTCTGGCCCTAAAACCAAGCCAAAACAAATGAACAAAAATTATTGTTACAAGTCAGAATTTGAACAGTATATTGCTAGAAGTGATTAGGTTTATCTTTTCTTTCTTTCTTTTCTTTGGGGGAAGGGGTGCTACCTTGAAAATTACAGCCATTTTATGTTAAGAAAACATATGTTAAAAACTGAATATAGCACACAAAATTCCAGAGTTGAAACTACATTGCTGTTTTCTTTTAAAGAAATTAATAAGAATGCAAAATATTGTTCAGAATCAACTATTTAAGATAGCTGGTTGGAATTCTATCAAAAGTAAAATGCCCAAAGCAAGATTGAGCTAAGAGAGAAGCTCTAAATTGTAGACATATAAGTTTTGACATAAAGCATATTTATCATATCTAATCTTTCTAACTTATCTCTTTGAAAAAATATTACAGCATAAAAATAAAGGAATTTGTGCTTTGTAATAAGAGTGTATTGGGCATTTTAAATGTCCTACTACAATCTTAAAAACTCTAGATCATCAGAAAACATAATAGCTCTTATGCTGATGGCAGCAAATTAAATTTATTTTCAAATAATTATGATTGTGTGTCTCAACCTGACTAGAGGTTTTGACAAGGACTAGGAGAAAACCATTATTATTATTATTATTATTATTATTATTATTATTTCAATTGAACTGAATATTTTCAACACTAGGACAATTATTCATGTGCTTTACATTAAATGTTTAGAGGTCAGAGACATAAATCACTGTTGATTGCGTTTTTTTTGCAATATATATATATATAAGTATATATATATTCCCTGATCACATGGTCTCCAGAATAATGCACAGACATGAGAGCAGGCCCTAAGCACCACTAGAGCCGTCATAAAAATTTTAATTATTTAAAGGTAGACAAGTAGATGTTGTATTTGGCTGAGGAACAGAATCAAGATACAAACAATAAGAAAATTAAAAAAACTGGCTATAAAAGGAACTGGAAAATGACATAGATGTTGGGATAAAACTAATCTTCCTTACTGAGTGTTAACATTCACTACTATCCAAATCAGAAAGAGGTACTACCCAAAGGAGATTTCAGACCAATTTCCCTGATGAACAGTGAAACGAAAAATCCTCACAAAGTTTTAATAAACTGAATCCAATTGCATATCAAAAAAGTCATATACTACAATAAAATGTGATCATCTCAAGTATGCAAGAATGAATTTATGCAAATCAATAAACACAATACACCACATCGATAAAAGGAAACAAAAATAATGTGATATTATCATTAATGATAGGAAAGCTTTTGAAAAGATTCAAAACTCATTTGTGATAAAAAAAGGCAACAAAGGCTGAAAGGAAGCTATTCAAAATAGTAATTTCCTTCCATAATAAACCCACAGCCAAGACCATTCTGAATGATAAAAAAAATTGCCTCTGAAATCAGGCATACAACATGATGGTCATTATTTCCACTTTAATTCAATGTAGTATTATAAGTCCTAGCAAAAGCTTTCAGGCATGAACAAAGAAGGCAAAGGGATGTAAAATGAAGAAAAACCCATCACTATGTGAAAATAGCATGTTAATATATTTGAAAAATTTCACATAAAGTCTCCTAAGAACAAATACCAAAACAGCAAAGTAGCTGGCTACAAAGTGAACAACCAAAAACAGTTTACTACTGTATCATAAAGTCCAGGTTTTCAGTTTGCTTTCAGGAAAGGATTTTGGATGCTCAAGACCCATTAGACAATACTTCATGGTGTAGATTCCTTTGCAGTGCTCATTAACATATTGTTTCATATTCTAAACTTGAACATTATGATTGTTTTAAGAATGTATTATGTACAATATAACCCAGGAAACTGCTTTTCAGCAAAGTTTACTCTCACCAATGATGTTTTACTAGGACTTGGAAAGCCTTCCCATCTTACCTGCCACCTTTATATTTTTAAGTGGTCTGACCCATTCCACCTGGGTCAGTTTTTCAACTGCAACCTATGGATTCATTAAATGTGTGTACGATTTAATGTATTGGTCTCATTTATGTCTGTCTAATGTCCATCTGTATTGTACATAAAGCCTGTCAATGTTGTATATAGTCCTTCCCTCCTGTTATATAGAATCCTATTCCCCCTCCCCCACTTACAACTTTACAAATCCTTTTCTATCCCTTCAATCTCTCACTTCTTATCTGTTATTTCCTCCTACCTATCCCTTTTTTACCCTCAGTTTTTAATTCCTCAGGAACTGGAAAGTTCCCCCTACCCCAACCAGCTGCCAGCTGGCTGGCAAAGTGAAAGGACAACAGCCCAGCCCGCCTTGCCTCAGTCCTGGAAGAAGCAGCCACCAATGCTGCTGATTTGCTTTCAGTGGCCCCTTTTCTCCTTGCTCACTTCTCTGTGAACTGTTGCTCACTACCAGACTCTGCTTTTGAAAGATCCTCCCTCACCTTGAGGAAATTTCTGATCTGTGAATATTGCAAGGCATTTTTCAGACTCCACAATACCATGTTGTAGGCTGAAGCTGTACCCCGAATTTTATGCCCCTCCCCAGACTATTTCAGGAGACTTAAAGGGGATATGTATGTTTTTTCATATATTCCCTTATATATTTTCTTAATAGGTGTAATTCTTATTGTGTATTTCTTTATGTAGATCTAATTTTCCCCATTTCATTTTTGGATTTGTTTAGTAGAAAATTCTAGTAGATAAGTTTCTGTTGGGTTCTGAGTTCATGTCAGAACCAGGTTATAGGGATTATTTAGCTTGTTATTTTTATCCCTATATGCACTAGTAGTATCATGTGGCATTATTCCTTTTTGCATAGGCACATTAAAATGGGAGAAATCTTAGATATGGAAAGTTATTACCTAATAGAATCTTAAATTTTATACTGCAGGGGGACATTTCACCCTGAAAATTTGACTAGGGACTAGACTTGGGCTTCAGTTGATCAGATATTGTTTGTTCACCCATGAACTTTGCATCCCACCTTTGAAATTAGTATGGTTTTCTGCACCGGCACCAATAATCAAATTTCTACTGGGGAAGGCCCTAAGCTGCCCTGGCATTGACCTGCTCCAGAGTAGGTTCATATGATACCCTGATGACTTGGAAACAGCAACTACTTGCTATCAGGGCAACTTTCCCTGTCACAGCAACTAATGGTGAGAAGAAACCATAAGACACTCTGTGACATCCTGACTTTGACATAGAATCTGTGAAAAACCAAGACCACTAATTACAGAAGTCCACCTGTGACAACTGTGATTGAGGAGATATTTTCTTGGGCTCATGAAGAGGGACTTTTGTGTTAGACAACTCAGTATGCTCAGATCCTCTAGGTGATCTTATTGCAGAATGCTTTATGGAACATTAAAAGGTTTTTTCTTTCTATTTTCCTCAATTTTTGCTGTGCCTGTGAAAAAAATCCTCCTTGTTTTATTTTTAGATAGGGGCTCCTACCTTTTTCATATGTGCATGGGACACAGATTTCTTTGTTTTACAACACATCCTGCATTTATTTATAAAAACTAAGAATGAAAATAAAAGAAAAACGGGGGCTGAAGGCAAAGGAATGTCAGGTGCATTGTTGGAGAAAAGAAACAGAAAAAACTAAATATTCAAGTCAAAGTCAACAACAATAGAATCAAAAGACACAAACTATAACAATCTAAACTTAAAATGGGCCTACTATACTGGCAATCCAGGTGGCAAAGTGTGATGGTTTAGAATGCATTATTGGGAATATTGGTGAGGATAAATTGACATTGGTGGTGGGAATGGTCCTGATTCACTGTATATCTGAAATCCAACTATGAAGATTTATAAACTTCAATGGTTTCTATAAAAAGCTGCAATATATCTCATTATTATATTACATTATTTCAAATAAATCTTGTTATTAGACCAAAATTATTTATATCAGAATGTTTGCTTGTATCCAGGATAAAGTACTCACAAATATTCTAAATAAAAAATATCCTATAAAGCTAAATTGAAGAGAGGAAATAAACATGACAGGCATTTATATGAAGGAGATAGATAGATAACTGAGAAAGAGCACAAAAAGTGTTCATTGTCTCTTATTATTTGGAAAATACAAATCAAGACCACAATGAGATACTATCTCTGCAAGTGAGCATGTTCACAGCAAAACTAAAACAACCAAACCAACAATCTGTGTTGGCTGGAATGTGTTAAAAAAGAACTCTCAGCCACTGCTGATGGGAATACTGTCTGGTTCAACCCCATGGAAACAGCATGAAGAATTCTCAGAAGTATAAGTACAGAGCTATCACACTAACCAGAAATTCCACTTTAATAATACCTTCTCCAGGACACATAAACTGTTACTGTTCCTACAAAAGGATATATATATATATATATATATATATATATATATATATATATATATATATATATATATATATATATATATATATATATGCACACGACTGATCTAGGACAGAATTTGGTTCGATCCCTCGCTATCACATATGGTCCTCCAAGCCAGGAACGATTTCTGAGCTCATAGCCAGGGGTAACCCCTGAGCATCACCTGGTTTGGCCCAAACACCCAAAAAATTACTATGGAGGTATAAGGAATAATTAAATAACGAAATTTATTGCAACCTAAATGAAAAAGAAAACATATGTAATTTGAAGTAATTCAGTAGAAGGAGAAATATCAGCTCTTGTCACTTATCTGTGATATATAGAATAATTGGATAAGGGA
Organism: Suncus etruscus; assembly: GCF_024139225.1. Classification (NCBI taxonomy): domain Eukaryota; kingdom Metazoa; phylum Chordata; class Mammalia; order Eulipotyphla; family Soricidae; genus Suncus; species Suncus etruscus. The sequence goes on from NC_064868.1 coordinate 114,032,977, forward strand.
TTATAAAATAAGGTATATAAAATATACCTTTCAAATAGAAAGAATATCAAAAGGTATAGAAAGAGCAAACAATGTTACAGTTAGTAAACACAAACTACAATAACTAAACTTAAAAATGGTCTGTCAAGAAGGAAGGCTTGGGGTGGGAGAAAACCTGGGGACATTACTGAAGGATGTTCACACTGGTTTGCATTGGTGGTGAGATGATGGTTGCATGAACACAAGGGGTGGCATGGTCATACTAGAATTGGGGTTGGTCACAATGGTGGTGGTATTGGTAGAATGATCACAGTGTTGGTGGAATTGGTTTTAGACATTATATACCTAAAACTCAATTATGAACAATTTTACATATTTAAGTATTAAATTTTTTAGAGAAAAATATTTTAAAAGAAAAATTATTTGTCAATGATTAAATTGAGAAAGACATGTACAGATACAGTCTCATACACATTCAATATGAATAAATCTTTAAAAAAGACCCGACAGAGTTCTAACTTTTTATCCCTAGTGGCTTTCATCATATGCACAAGTAGGCAATGGAGAGTAAAGCTAAGCTGTAAACACACTGCCTAAGGCAAATTCTAAATGCCCTATCTAGTTGAAAAAATGTGCCAAGGCAGTTAAAATACCAGAAACATCTTTTCTTCCATATGTTGGTGCCACATAGATAGGATTGTTATGTCCAAATACCTCTTTAATGGATAGGAGATTTTAGTGGTTACACATTATAATATTCAAAATACATGATTTTCAAATACTTGGATATACACAAAGAAAATGCAGAAGCAGAGATTATTTGTAGGCAAGAATTGATAAAGATTTTTCCTGATCAGATTCACGTATTGAATTTACTACATGAAAATATTATATCAGATGTCATATATTTGTCCAAATGGATAAAGTAAGCCAAGAAAAATAATGCCTTAATAAATTGATACTGATAAAGAGATTTCAAAAGGAATTGCATAGGATCTAGAGCCATAGCACATGGGTAAGGTGTTTGCCTTGCACACAGCCGATCCAGGTTTAATCTCAAGTATCCCATAGGAATACACCACCTAGAGTGGTCCAAGACTGCAGTACCATGAGTGCTGCAGGGGTGGTCCCCAAAACAAAACAAAATACAACACCCAACAAGAGAAGAAATTATGCAGAAATCTTGGTGCTCAAAACACAAAAGTTGTAAAGAAACTTTTCCTAAACTGTTTAATAGCATTCTGAACGCCAAAAACTGATTTTTAAGATCAACTGAGACCAACTGAGATTATTAAGTGTGAAAACAAAAAGAGACATGAAAGAAAAAATGAACTGAGGGATTTGAGGGTTAGTTCAGGGGTTAAGGTATTTGTCTTGCACATAGTCAATGCTGGTTTAGCCACCAATGCTACATATGTTCCTGGAACATTGACTGGCATTATCCCTGATCATAGAACAAGGAGTAAGACCTTAGCAAAGTCATGCATGTCCCAGAAAACAACTTAATATATAAAATGAACAGATTATAAAAGGTTTTGGGAAAATCTTTGAGCATAATAATATACCTACGATGTCAGTTCTATAAAGAAAGCTAGAGATAGCAGAAAAAATATTTGAGGAAACAAAGTCTCAACAATCCCCAAATATAGATTCAAGATATAAATTGATCAAGGCACGAAGGTTGACAGAATCCAAGTAGTATAAGTACAAAGAGACCACACTGACTAATATTATGGTAAAATATTAATGTATCTTTAAGGGGGTTCATGCATCTTTAAAGGGTGATGATGCCAATTGACTTAGGTATGCACCCCTGTAAAGGTAAACTGATGAGGTATAAAAGGAGAAGCCTGGCAGTTGAGGCAGGAGGTCCTAGGAAAATACTGGTGGAGACGCTAAGCATCAGCCAGATGCAACTTGCTATTCATTTTTTCTCTTGTCCTCTGCTCAAAATGTAGCATTTCAGCCCCTGAGCTCTGGGCCTCCTCCTTCCTGCATCGTCTTTTCAAGTTGATGTGTTTTGTGGGGTGGGCAAACAAGCAAATATCAATTTTTATAGATATAGGGTCACTGATCAAATGGAATCAAATGGAATCTCTGGTCTTATTTTCTTGAAAAGTCTCCATACTATTTTCCATAGAACCTGAACCGCCACTATATTTACCAGAAGTCAGTTCCATTATATTTCCATTTCATTACATTTTCATGTTGCCAGTTTCATTACATTTCCACCCAAACTGATCATTTCCACTTGTATTATTACATTTTTATCTTATTGGTGTGGATGATACCTCATTGATGACCTGCTTTGCATTTCACAAATAATAATTTATTATGAGTACTTTCCATGTTTATTGACTATCCATATGCTATCTTTATGGAAGTGTCTTTAATCTAATTTAGCAATTTTTATGGAATTATTACTTTCTTTGTTGCTGAATTTTGTAAGTACATTATATATTTTAGATGTTAACCCTTTATCTAATATATTGTCTGCAGATGTTTTATCACATTTTAGATTGAGTTTTTTATGTGACAGAAAATCTGTTTAGTCTTATGCAGTCCTGCTAGATAGATGATTTTGTTTTTGTTATCTTTGCCCAGAATCAAATCATTGCGAACAACTCTGCGGTTCATATCTTGGATGGTTCTACTTATATTTTTCTCAATATACTTAATGAATTCTGTTGCAATCTTGAGGTATTTAATCCACTTTGTATCAATTTTGTGTATCAACTTATGTGTATGATGTCCAATATATTTATTTTGTTTAATGTGTCCCTTTTATTAACACCATTTGAAAAGACTCCTTGTTCAACTTCATGGATTCAACTCCTTACATAGATTAACTATTCATAAATTGGAGGATTTAAATTTAGGGTCTATATTCTATTTCAGTGGTCTAAAAGTCTCTCAATGGCACCACTAATTTTTATTATCATATCATTATGACACAAATGAAAGTCAGGAAATCAATATATATCAATAGTGATTTAAGTTCCTTTTATATATTTTGTTAAGCACATCCTAGATACATCAAATTTTAGACACAATTTTAAGTAGTTAGAATTTTATCTTTTTTCCAGATTAATATTTGCACACAGAAATGATACTGATATTTTGTGTAATACTTTGAATCTGCTCCATTGGTAAATTTGCTTATTGTTTCAAGGAGTTTTAGTAGACTCTTTCATGTCTTCTATGTATATAATCATATTATCTGCTCATAGTAGTACTTCATTTTTTCAATTTGTATGAATTTGATTTGATTTGATTTTATGTCAATTTTCAATGCTAATTATTTCCATTTTATTGAATAACACCGTATTAACTTGGCATCCTTGCCTTGTGTCTGATCTTAGAGAGAAAGAGATTTTTTTTCAGCATTGAATATGATATTGGCTATGTATTTTCAGTAATTAGTTATTATTTTCTTGAGCATGGTTACTTTCATTCTTATTTTGTTGAGAATAATTTCTTAGTGTTTCAATGACAGTATTCAGGACTTACTTCTGAATGTTTGCTTAGGGATAACTTCTGGCAGATTACTAGGGATGTATGTTATGCTTGGGATATAATCAAGGACAGATACATGTAAGGTAAGCAACTTACCTGCTATACTATGAAGACTTTTAGTGTGAATGAGTGTTGATTCATATTAAAAGATTCCTCTGCATTGATTTATATGATCATACCATTTTAAATTCCCCCCTTTTTTTACAGCGTGTAATATACAAACAAAATGGCAGAAGTCAAAGATGGAAACAAATTATTGAAAGCAACAGTATAAAAGAGAGAACTTGCATAAAAAGAAGACACATTGGATTTACAGCATATTCATCAAGTAAGACTCTATGGGGCCAAAAAATAAATGTGGGAGAACGGATTATAGTAAAAATAATTCAATAAAACGAACACTTCACCAATGATATTCTATCAAGCTAGATTTTCTTTTAGAATGCAGAAAAGATACAAAGCTCTTTAGATAACCAACTACTGAAAATTTCATAGCCTTGAAATTAGTTTTACAAGAAGCACTAAAGGGTATTTTATAAAAGACACATCAAACCTCACAAGCATGCCTAACATCTATAAAATGATGAAAATAAATTACATTATTCTATTCAATGTCAGTAGCCTGAATTCACAAACCAAGAGTTGCAGTGCTAAGATGGATAAAAAATGGAGTCAAACTGTGGTTGCCTCCAATAAATACATCTGAACAGTCATATAAACACATGCTCAAAGTAAAAATCTAAAAAGCAACCCTCGAGAGACACACATCAGACCACATAGACTTTATATTTAAAAGACTATCATGGGCCGAATGATATTTTCTTTCCCCCACTTTTTTTAGTTTTTGGTACACACCCAACAGAACTTAAGGCTAACTCCTACCTTCCACACAGGGATCACTTCGTACAGTGTGCTAGAGATCAAACCCAAGACAGCCACTTACAAAGCAAGTATACTACCTACTGGGCTTTCTCTCCAGCCACAGGGATGGCCATTTATTAATGATAAAAGGATTTATATATAGAGAAGAACTCATGTTTCTAAACATGCATGCACCTAATGATGTCCATAAAATATTGAGATAAACACTAGGAAACCTGAAAACGCAACAGTGAAACACTAGCATTGAAGGAAGAAATTGAAGAGAAAAGCCAGGCTAATATTTATCAGACTATTCATTTCAAATAATCTAGTTCACATTCTTCTCTAGTGCACAGGAAATTCTCCAATATGGACCACATAATAGATAACAAAGTATATTTCCATAGAATTAAGGAGACAGAAATCTTAGAAATAATGTCTTAGACTAAAGTGCTTGAAAATGGAAATTAACAACATAAAGAAATGAGAAAAAACTTAAATGTTTGGAAATTTAAAAGCTCCTGAAAAATTGATTATTCAAAGAGGAAATAAGAAAATAGAAAAAAATATTGCTATAAACATATCAGAATGAATATATGGATATAGCAAAAGTAGTGTTAAGAAACTCATAGAGGGGCCAGAGAGATAACACAGCAGTAGGATGTTTGCCTTGCACGCAGCCTATCCAGGATGGACAATGGTTGAATCCCAGCATCCCATATGGTCCCTCGAGCCTGCTAGGAGCAATTTCTGATCACAGAGCCAGGAGTAACCCTTGAGTTCTGCTGGGTGATACACACACACACACACACACACACACACACACACACAAAATCCTCATAAAATATAGAAATATAAGTACTTATTCAGAAGCAAAAACAGCTTACATAACCACAGTTTAAGCAGTTAGAAAGAAGAATAAAGATGCAAAGCAAAAAAAAACACAAAAATGAAAGCAGAAATCAATAAATGGAACTTAATAAAAGTATAACAGTTTAGTGAAACAAAGAAATTTCTTTTGAAATAATAGGTTTGTGAAGCCATTAGCAAGATGAACAAAGAAAGAGACAAAACTGAAAAAAATGATAAATGAAAAGAGGGTATTGCATCAACAGATACCAAAGAAATTGAAAGGGGCATTAGTAATAACTACCATAATCTTTTAGTTATAAAATTAGAAAGCCTGCAGGAAGTGGATACACTTTGAACTCAATACACCGCAAGTCTGAACCTCCAAAAAAGATAACACTTGAATTGCTATAAAAGAAATCAGATGGTGAATTAATGTCTCCTCAAAAACAAATTCCCAGGTCCAGATGCATACTAGCAAATTATTCCAAAATATTTGTTTGTTTTTTGTGCCACACCCAGTGGGACTCTCAGGCTCTTCATTCAGAAATATCTCCGGCAGGCTCAGGGGACCATATGGGATGCCGGGATCGAACAGGGTGGGTCCCATGTTGGTTACGTGCAAGACAAATGCCCTACCTGAGGTGCTATAACTCTGGCCCTAAATTATTCCAACCCTTTAAAGATAGTTTTCGGGCTTTTTAAAAAATTCAAACAGGAACACTATAAGTTTCTGTGAGGTAAGAATTAACTGGAAATTAAAATCAGGAAAAAACAGTATCGAAGGAGATGGTAATGGTTAAAATAGAAAGCTATGGATATATATTCTCATGAATATAGAAGCAAAATTAATAAAATTGTTGAACACTGTGACCAAGTGGGATTTATACTAGGGATGCTAGGATGGTTTAATAAAACAAGTCAATAATTTTAATATACTGTTTCACTATAAACAAATATTAAACAATATCGTATTAGTATATGCAGAAAAAGCATTTGCCAAGATCAAACATATATTTATGATTAAAAAGTCTCAATAAAATGAGAGGACCCTTTCCTCAATGTAGTTACAAATATTTACCACAAAATTACAACTAATATCTTAGTCAGTGAAGAAAACAGAAAGCTCTTCGTCTAATATCAAACATGAGACAAGTACACTCTCACTAATATTACTCAAATTATATTATTGGAAGTACATGTCATGGCAAGTAGAAAAAGAAAAATATATTAAGGGCATTCATATAGGAAAATAAGTCAAATTTCACTATTTGAAGATAACATATTATTCGGAAAATATGAAAGAGAATATCTCCTAGAAAAAATAAACTTGTATGGTAATACTGCAAGCTACAAAATCTACATTCTCAACTCTATGACATTTCTATATGCAAATGACAAAACAAAAGATATACCAGTAATAAAAGAAATAATCCTATCCTCAATTATGGCCAAAAAAGCAAGTAATTATTGGAAATATTAAGGAGTGATGTAGCTATATAACTAAATAGACTCAACAACACTGAAAGCACAGATTACAAACTATTGCTGTCGAGTTGCAGGTTGTATTGGTAGCAGGGGAAGAGGGAGGGATCTAGGGAACACCAGTGGAAGGAATTTGACTCTGTTGATAGAATAAGGGTAAGAACATTAGATGTATTAAACTCAACTCTCAATAACTCTGTAAATCATGGTTTGTTCATTCTATGAAATGTTGTTTAATTTAAAAGAGCTTAAAAATTCAAGTACCTCAGAATAAGCATAAAATGGTTCATATCAATAAAAGGAACCTATAAATCACTACTAAAATAAATAAAATGCTTGTTCATGTATTGAAAGGATTAATGTTTTCAAAATGACAATCCTTCCTGTAGAGATATACAAATTCAATTCAGTTCCTATAAAAATACCCATGGCATATTTTAAAGACATAGAAATAATGCTTCAAAAATGTATACAAAGTAATAAAAATCTTTGAATATCCAAAGCAATCCTAGAGAAAAGAAGATGTAAGGATATCTTTTCACATCTTCAATTTTTTTATAAAGCTATAGAAAACAAGATCGTGTAATACTATAATAAGGACAGACTCTCAGACTAATGGCACAGAATATAGAGTTCAAAGATAAAGCCACGGATATATGGTTATGTAATCTTTGACAAAGGAACAAAGTATTTGAAGCAGAGCAAGGAGCCTCTTCAGAAAATTGTGATGGGAAAACTGGTCAGCCTTATGGATAAAACTGAACTGAGAAATTCACCTAATATACAAAAAAGTCAATTAAAATTATTTAAAGACTTTAATATCAAACACAAATTCATAAATAATATTGAGGAGAACATAGGTAGAGCATTCAGATATTGAAATAGAGAGATATTCTATAATTTAATGCTATTGGCCAAGCAAGCAAGAAAAGTTGAAAAATGGCACTCCATCAAATAAAGTTAAAAAGCTTTCTTTTGAACAGAAAGAATCCTAAAATCACAAGAGAGACATAGCTGGTAAGATTTTGAAACCAATTTCAATCATGGCAACCCATATGGTTCGCTGAGAACAACCAGGTATGATTCCTAAAGGTAGAGCCAGGAGTAAGCCCTGAGCACTTCTGAGTGTGGTTTGAAAACAACAAAGATACCCCACAGACTATGAGATAATACTTGCCCACCATTTTAAATAGATACTATCAGCGCTGAAAAAAGAACTTGTAAAACTAGACAACAAAAATGAAACCAACTCCAAAAATAGGGAACAAAGTTGAAAAGAATCTTCTTAAAAGAACCAATGGCCAATGAATAGATTTAAAAAAAATGTCTGCATAACTGTCATTGGGGAAATGAAAATCAAAACAATAAAATATTATGTCACACTGATGAGATTGGTGCACATCAAAAAAAGCAAAACCAACCAGTGTTGGCATGAATGTGGAGCAAAATAGTACCTTCATTCACTGTTGGTGAGTATGTCAGCATGATCAAACTGATGGAAGAACATTATGAATACTTAAAAAATAAAAATTAAGTTTTTTTATGACCCAGTAATACCACTTCTGGGAATCTATCACAAAGGCCCAAAACCTCCATTCAGTTATGCTCCACCCTTCATGCAACACTATTAACAATATCAAAACCTGGAAAAAAACAAAAGTGACCAAAAATTTTTACAGATAAAGCAACTGTTATATGTAGACAATATCAAATACTATTTGACTATAAGATGAAAATGTGAAATGTGTAATAAATAGGTGGAACTGAAGGATATTATGCCAAATAATTTTAACAAGGAGCAGGGCAAATTCAGAATGATCTCTCATCTGTGGGATATGATGAAGCCAAGTAAGAGAATAAAACCAAAGCCAACAGAATTCTATAATCTGGTCTACAGAACAAAATTTAAAAAGCCATGGAGAAGGCAAGGATCTTGCATGTTTGTGTGTGGATATCACTAAAACTGGCTGAGGTAATCAGACAATTTTATGGAGGATGTGGTGTTGGAACACTGTTTATGAAACCCTTTTCTTAATGGTATTATAAATTATAAAAAATAACATAAATATTATAATCATAACAAGTAAGTATTTTAAAAATATACATCTTGACTTGACTTAATAAAAAATATACATATTGACTTAAAATATACAACATGGCTGAACTGTATTTTATACCAGGCATTTTATTTATTCTTGTGAGTCCTATCAGTTGTGATCTCTGAGCTCAGGAGTTTCAGTTCTGAGCAGAGCTGAGTGGCTGTGTGTGATTCAAAAGCCAACACACTGTTTGAAAAATCATTTAAAATAGTAATTTGGAAGAAGCTTAGTGGTCTATAAGAAATCAAAAACTAAAAAAAATACCTTATAAAAATAATGCGTGAACAAAATTAGAAGTTGAAACAGGTTATAGAACCCATAAATTAAAAAAAATCTACCTAATGAAAGATATGAAACATCCTCTAGTATTCTTAAAAGGAGTCTCAATCTGAGGCCAGAGCAATAGCACAGTTGCAGGACATTTGTTTCGCACTCAGCCAACCCAGGACGAACCCAGGTTTGATTTTCAGCATCCCATATATATTGTCCTCCTAGCCTTTCAGGGACTATTTCTGAGCACAGAACCAGGAATAACCCCTGAGTGGCCTTGGGTGTGGACCCCCCCCCAAATGCTCAATAAAGCAGGACCCATATGAAATTATCTAATCATATCATAGAAACAAAGAAAACAATGTTTAAAAAAATAAAGAAGCCACTTGTAGAACACCATTATGAGATAAAAGCCACTATATCTATGTACTATGATAACTTTAAAAAAGATCATAGAAAAAGTGGTAGGAAGAAATATAATGATACAAAATTCACCAAATCTGCTGAGAAAATAAAACAACCTATTCTAAATAGTTCAGAGTCCATATAAGTAGAATATAGAGAACTATTTAAGGAGCTAATAATAATTACACTGTCATAAATCAATGACAGAACTAGGATTATAGCTCAGTGGCAGAGAACATACCTTATTTATGTAAAGCACTGGGCTCAATCTATTGCACTAAGTTTCTTCAAAGCACTGTCAGATAGAAACCCTTGCTCCTAACCACTGTGACAACAACCAAAATAAAAAAATCATGATTGTAATGAAACAAAAGAAAAGTGACATCAATTGCAAGGCTATATGCATAAGTCTATGAATGAATTTCTAAGTAGAAACCTAGCAGACCCTATCAGCATGAAATAATTTCAGCATGAAATTATAATAATAATCAAAATGCTAAAAGGGACTATAATATTAGCTTAAAATACTAAAGGAAGCATAACGAAACAAAATATTTACATAAAAATTGTAAATGTGTCTATCACTACTGTATCTTATGTAATATAATTTCCAAAAGATGTACTTAAAGTTGAAATAGCCGTTAACTAGCTATATAAAAATTAAAAAACTCAGTGTATAGCTAAATATACTATAAAATGTAGACCAATGAACTGCAATGTGGTATAAAAGGAAGACATAAAATCATAGAAAACAAACAGCTATAATACTTTTCAATAATTTTCAATGCATAAATATTATAAAGGTAAAATGCTTTCAAGAGGACAAATTGGAAAGATATTAGCACTTTGATGGTGAGTGTGGTGTGATAACATATTGAGCCCATCCCATAAAATACAAACATTTATTTACAGTTCCAAGACCCAATGTTATTTCAAGAAATTAAATATATATAAAATAAGTAAAATATGTATATTGTAACATAAATAATAGAATGTGATAAAGATGGAAGTAAGAATATATAGTTTGTAAGAAATTGAACATACTAGTTAACAGTCATCTGTAATAATTAACATATGCATTATACAAAATTTATTAATTAGAAAAATAAAACTGATTACTTCACAAATAATAAGGACAATATCAGTGGTACAAATAATCATCACAATATGAAATAGATAGCCAAAGAAGAACAAAGGAACTGAAAAAATAAAACTACTTTTAAATGCGAGTATAAATGGATTGAAATCAACAATCCAAAAGATGAAAGGATTAAATATTGAAAATGCTAAGATCCAATAATATGCTACATACGACCTGCAAGAATATGTATAAACTAAAAGAAAAAAAAGGGAAATATACTAATACATGGTAAAAGGCTGATGATAATTCAAACGATGGAATTTAAGTAAACATCTTTGTAAGAGACAAAGATGTTTATTGTATAATGATACAGATGTTCATTAACAAGCCATCACAATTTATATATGTGTATCCAGTATCAGAACATCTAAATATACAAAGCAAATACTATCAAAATGAAGAGAGAAATAGATAACATGCTTATAATAGGAGACATCTATATTCCCTTTAGGCAATATATGGATCATCAAGACAGGGAATCAATATGAAAAAAGCAGACTTAAATAAAATAAAACCACAAACGATGAACTCATCTAAAAGTCATTTATGGGGCATACCATTCAATGATTTTTTTAAAAAAAAATTCTCTTACCGCAGAACTTGGGATTTTGTTCAATGCTGTTCTAATTCAATATAGTATTATGAAGCACCTGTCATGTAAGGATCAGATAATGAATATTGTAAATATATGAATATGAGAGTCTATAGTCTCTTCATGTAAAAAAGTTCAGGGACTGGGAGCGAGTCTAAAGTAGGTAGAGGTTTTGCCTTGCATGCGGCTGACCTTGGATGGATAACCAGCTTGCTACATGGTCTCAGGGCTCACCAGGAGTGATCCCTGAGCACAGATCCAGGCGTAACCCCTTAGCAACACTGGCTTGGCCCAGAAAAAAAAGAAACAAACAAATAATATATACACACAAAAAGGAAAAAGGAGTAAAACACATAAAAGAAATTTTATCTTTCTAATTTTGTAAATTGGAGTCTACACAACTTTAAGCATATCAGTTCACACCCTTAGTAAAGTCTCAGTTACTTCATATGAAAAGTAAATATATGGGTCAGAGAAGTGTTGTAGAAAGGCATCTACCTTGCCAAGGCTAACGTAGGACGGACCATAATTCAAGCCCCCGTTGTCACATATCGTCCTCCAAGCCAGGAGCAATTTCTGAGTACATATCCAAGAGTAACCTCTGAGCGTCATCGGGTGTGGCCCCAAAACAAAACAAAACAAAACAAAAAAAGTAAAGGGAATCATACTTATATGATTGTACTTATATCATACTTGTAGCAACAATTTAATTTTCTTCTCAATATGTGTTTATTAATGTTTGGTTGTAAATAATGTTTCTATATCGGTCAGAGATATACTAAAGTGGGTAAGAGGCTTGCCTTAAAAGTGACCAATCAGGGTTTGATGCTAGGCATCCCATATGGTCCCCCAAAGACCAACAGTAGTAATTCTGTGTGCAGAACCTAGAGCATCATCAGATGTTGCCCCATCTCAAAAATATTTTAACATGTATCCACTGAAAATTGTACTTAAAATTTTGAAAAAACCATTTGTAATTACAACTGTATTTTAAAAATTAACAATGAATCAGTGATAGTGTTCCCAGGTACTTAATCTTCAAATAATATGTAATATCTGTGTTTTTAGAATTTTAAAGTCATCTGGATTAAATCCTAAGTAGTTTCCTAATGATACATTCTAATAGGTATTGAGAATGGAATGGATGAGGGTAAACTAAAAGTCTACTCAGTTATTTGCAACAGAAAAAAATCAACTAATTGAACCTAATAATTATAAATTTTCTTCAATAGTCTCTCTTCAATAAAAAATGAAGGATAGGAGACATTCTTGATTATAAAACCATCAAAGTGAAAGAGAAACAAGCAAATAAACAGTGTAAGCAAGTTGACCAAAACAAATGTTACAAACGTTACATGATACATCTTTAACCAGAAAACTTAAAATCTCATTTCCTAGCGAGTAAGATTTCTGGGTCTACATTTGAGTAATTGCTATGCTTTAAGACAGGCAAATTTAGCTTTTTCTTCAGGAAGGTGTTTTGGGAGAAGTCCATTAAAGACTGTCATGTATTTGTTTTCACTCTACGGGCTTTGTGTGTTTGTTCTTTACTTCTTCACAAGATCCCCTCAAGATACTGTTGCTTTAGTTATTAGGTTACTTCTGTCATTTGAGGTCTCTTTACTTCAAATTTTAATTTAGTCTTTATTTTATACACAGTTTATGCAAAATATATTTTTACTATGTAAATGAAAGGTAATTCAAGCCCTGCATCAGATCCACAATCACTAAAATATATGGGAAAATTTGTGTCATAGATATGAAGGCCTGTATAAATTGAACGTTGTAATCCAAAAAGAAATTGCTAGATTCCTATCAAAAAGTTAGCAATTTCAGGCTGTCACCATTAATACTTTACACTAATCACAACTCTTTTGAGATAATGATACTGTATAAATTTATAGCCTGAATACTCATGAAGCCATTTCTTATCAAGAGTGGATTCTTGATTTGCTTTTAACATTGCTTTTTTTTTCTTTTTTACTGTCCTGGGTACTTTGAACGATTTCTCTGCTAGGCTATCAGTACTTTGTTGCAAAGGACACCATATTGCACAGAAATGCTAAAATAGTTTAGTGATTGCCATAGTCTATTGCTACCTAATATGTACCATCATTTTTCATGTTATATTTCAAACGTGGTCATTAATTATTCATATGGCAATATGAAAATTATTAAATATATAATTATAATTTGCTATCAGTTATTATTATACGATTAATTCTTAGAATAAAAATAAAACTAAAAAACTTTCTAAACTTAAAAGACGGGACACTTGAAATGAAAAGATACTTGCCTTTGAGAAAATTCATTTACTACATTCATGTCCTTGTCAGTAAATATAACAATAAATTCGATTCCCTAACTTTATTTTATTTTTCTGTTATGGGGCCACACCCAACAGTGCTTAAGGGTTACTCCTAGTTCTGCACTCTGAAATCGCTCCTTGCAGGCTTGGGGACTCATATAGAATGCCAGGGATAGAACCAAAATCCATCCCATGTTGGCGCCGTGCAAGCAAATGCCCTAGTACTGTGCTATCATTCCTGACCTCTAACTTTAAAAATTAATTTAAACCACTGTGATTTAAAAAGTTAACCTCACCACAAAGAGTGATGAATCTAGTTAGAGAAATAACTACATTGCAAACTATACTAACAATGAGAATATATGAGGGAAATAAAAAACCTGCCTAGAGTACAGGTGGGAGTGGGGTGGGGAGGAGGGATATTTGGGACACTGGTAGTGGGAATGTTGCACTGGTGATGGGGGGTGTCCTTTTATATGATTGAAACACAAACACAATCCTGTTTGTAACCAAGGTGTTTAAATAAAATATTATTAAAAATAAATGAATAAAAAGTTATTCATAGTTGGTTTATAGACATACAATGTCTCAGGACAAATCTTACCACCAGTGTCAACCTCTGTCCAACACTATCCTTAACTATCCTCAGAGTACATCCCATATGACCAATCCCACCCCAGCATGCCATCATAACAGGCACTTTTTAAAGTTTAGTTGTTAAAGTTTGGGTCTCATAATTTTATTCCTGTTGACTCTGGCTTGCATATTTAGTTCTGTCCTTAACACCACGAATGCTCGTGAGACATCTGAGCTTCTGTCCCCTTTCATTTCCTATATGGCTTTCTCTTCCTCAACCCTATTACTTTCCTTTTTCTCACTATATACTGAGGCCTAGAGTGTTCTCAACAACTTTCATGTAAGGCATTTAATTTCTTCATGCGGTTATTCTAAATAAGATATATAACTGGTTTCATCTTGTCTTTATCATCTTCTATTTATGCTTCTTCTGGCTTACTTTATATCGCCCAGTTCCATCATATTTCAACAAATTGCATGATTGCATTCTTTCTTACAGTATGTAGTATTCTATTGTATAAATGTACCACATTTTCACTATCCACTCTTCTGTTTTGGGACATCTATGTTGATGCCAACTCTTAGCTATTGTACTGAGTGCAGCAATGAATAACGTTTGCATACATCATTTTGGATGAATACTTTTCTGTTCTGGGAATAGACACCAAAAAGTATCATTGCCGAGCCACATGGCAGCTCAATTCTAAGTTTAATGAGATTTTTTTCCCACAGGGTTTGGACCAGAAAGCATTACTACCAGCAGTGGATGAAAGTTCCTTCTCACCATATCCATGACAACACAAATTGTCCCCAATATTTTTATAGGTGCCATCCTCACTGGTGTAAGATATTTCATTGTCGCCTTGATTTAGATTCCTTTAATGATAAGTGATAAGTAATAATGATCATTTTTCATGTGTCTGTTGGGCATCTGTTAGTCTTCCTTATAGAGGTTTCTATTGATTTCTCCTATAGATTTAATAGGGTTTTATATTTTGCAGGTTTAATCTTTGAGTAAATTGTATATCCTAGATAGCAACCACTGATCTGGTATGATGAGTGAAAATATTTTTCCCATGCAGTAAGTTGCTTTCTAGTTTTAGCTCACATTTCTTTCACCACACAGAAACTTTTTACTTTGATATAGTCACCATTTATTCAGATATTATTCTATAGTTCTTGCCATTAATTGGCATCAGATCACTGAAAACTCCGTTGATGTCAGGTCTTGGAGTGTTCTATGTTTTACTCAATCTATTTTATGGACTTAGGTCTAATTTTAATGTCCTTGATCCATTTTGAATTGACTTTTGTGTAAGGTGTGAAATATGAATTCAGCTTTAATTTTTACACGTGGTTATCCAATTGTCCCAACACCATTTATTGAAGAAGCTGTTTTTATTCCATTTTATGCTCTCAGCCTGTTTGACAAAGACAAACATATTCTATTATGATCCATTGTTCTGAAAGTCTTTGTTCCAATACCATGCTGCTTTGGTCACAATAGCCTTGTAGTACAGCTTCAAGTTAGATAATAAAACACCACCCAAATTCTTGTTTTTCTGTATGCATTAGGCTACCCTGAGAATTTTATGGTTCCACACAAATTTTTTTAATTAACTGTTTCAAGTTCTTGAATGATTTCTGAATTTGGATAGGGATTTCATTGAATTTGTATAGTGGTTTAGGTGACATAGTCATTTAAATCATGTAAATAATGTCATCTGCAAAGAGAGATAGTATGACGTTTTCTTTTCCTATTTGGATTCCTTTCATTCTCTTGCTTGATTGTTATTGCTTGGACGTCTAGTATTCTGTTGAATAAAGAGTGGAGACAATGATATCCTTGCCTTGCATCTAAACTTAATAAAAATTCCTTCAGTTTTTCACCATTAAGAATAATATTGGTGAGCCAGAGTGGTAGCACAGCAGTAGAAAGTTTGCCTTGCACACAGCTGACCCAGGACGGACACGGGTTTAATACCTGAAATAGGAGTGATTTCTGAGGACAAAGCCAGGAGTAATCCCTGAGCACCACCAGGTGTGTCCCTAAAAAAAATCCCCCAAAAGAATAATGCTGGCAATAGGATTTTTATAGATAGATTTAAATACAGTGGCCTCATTCTAGAAAGTGGGTGATTTCTGTTATATTCTCTCCAAGTACTTGTTCTTCCCCTTGCCCTTTTTTTCTCCCCTTCTGTTTTTTTATAATTCAGAGATTATCTTGTACTTGTTCATTAAGTATTCTTTTACCATTTTGTCTCTCTATTCTTTTTTGATTCTTTTCCATGCTGCCTTGTAATTTATCTTCAAGTTCTTTTATACAGTTCTCCCCTAAGTAATTCTCTTACTATGACTTGCTAACATGTTCTTTACTTATTTCAATTCCATTTTCTAAATGTTAGTTTAGTTAATATGGTTCAGTAATATTTTATTTATTTATTTTTATTTTATATAAACAACTTTATTACATACATGATTGTGTTTGGGTTTTAGTCATGTAAAGAACACCACCCATCACCAGTGCAACATTCCCATCACCAATATCTCAAATCTCCCTCTTCCCCATCCAACCCCTGCCTGTACTCTAGACAGGCTTTCTATTTCCCTCGTACATTCTCATTATTAGGATAGTTCAAAACGTAGCTATTTCTCTAACTAAACCCATCCCTGTTTCTGGTGAGCTTCATGAGATGAGCTGTAACTTCCAGCTCTTTTCTATTTTGTGTCTGAAAATTATTATTGCAAGAATGTCTTTCATCTTTGTTAAAACCCATAGATGAGTGAGACCATTCTGGTCTTTTCTCTCTCTGACATATTTCACTCAGCATAATAGATTCCATGTACACCATGTATAGGAAAATTTCATGACTTCATCTCTCCTGACAGCTGCATAATATTCCATTGTGTATATGTACCACAGTTTCTTTAGCCATGCATCTGTTGAAGGGTATCTTGGCGGTTTCCAGAGTCTTGCTATGGTAAGTAGTGCTGCAATGAAAATAGGTGTAAGGAAGGGATTTTTGTATTGTATTTTTGTGTTCCTAGGGTATATTCCTATATATTCCTAGAAGTGGTATAGCTGGGTCGTATGGGAGCTCGATTTCCAGTTTTTGGAGGAATCTCCATATTGTTTTCCATTAAGATTAAACTAGGCGGCATTCCCACCAGCAGTGGATAAGAGTCCTTTCTCTCCACATCCCCGCCAACACTGTTTATTCTCATTCTTTGTGATGTGTGCCATTCTCTGTGGTGTGAGGTGGTATCTCAATGTTGTTTTGATTTGCATCTCCCTGATGATTAGTGATGTGGAGCATTTTTTCATGTGTCTTTTGGCCATTTGTATTTCTTCTTTGTCAAAGTGTCTGTCCATTTCTTCTCCCCATTTTTGATGGGATTAGATGTTTTTTTCTTGTAAAGTTCTGTCAGTGCCTTGTATATTTTGGAGAATAGCCCCTTATCTGATGGGTATTGGGTGAATAGTTTCTCCCACTCAGTCGGGGGCTCTTGTATCTTGGGCGCTATCTCTTTTGAGGTGCAGAAGATTCTCAGTTTAATATATTCCCATCTGTTAATATCTGCTTTCACTTTCTTGGAGAGTGCAGTTTCCTCCTTGAAGATGCCTTTAGTCTCAATGTCCTGGAGTGTTTTACCTACGTGTTGTTCTATATATCTTATGGTTTCTGTGTGATATCGAGGTCTTTCATCCATTTGGATTTAACCTTCGTACATGAGGTTAGCTGGGGGTCTAAGTTCAATATTTTGCAAGTGGCTAGCCAGTTGTGCCAACACCACTTGTTGAAGAGGCTTTCTTTGCTCCATTGAGGACTTCTTGCTCCTTTATCAAAAATTAGGTGATTTATGTCTGGGGAACATTCTCTGATTATTCAGGTTTATTCCACTGATTAGAGAACCTTTCTTTATTCCAATACCACTCTGTTTTGATAATTTTTGCTTTGTAGTACAGTTTAAAGTTGTGGAAAGTAATTTCTCCCATATTCTTTTTCCCAATGGTTGCTTAGCTATTCTAGGGTGTTTATTGTTCCAAATGAATTTCAAAAGTACCTGATCCACTTCTTTAAAGAACGCCATAGGTATCTTTAAATCTGTACAGTGTTTTGTGGAGTATTGCCATTTTAATGATGTTAATCCTGACAATCCATGAGCAGGGTATGTGCTTCCATTTCTGTGTGTCCTCTCTTATTTATTGGAGCAGAGTTTTATAGTTTTCTTTGTATAGGTCCTTCATATTTTTAGTCAAGTTGATTCCAAAATATTTGAGTTTGTGTGGCACTATTGTGAATGGGGTTGTTTTCTTTGGGGGGGGGGCTTTGAACCACACCCAGCATTGCTCAGTGGTTACTCCTGGCTTTCTGCTCAGAAATAGCTCCTGGCAGGCACGGGGACCATATGGGACACCGGGATTCAAACCAACCACCTTTGGTCCTGAATCAGCTGCTTGCAAGGCAAACGCCACTGCTATGCTATCTATCCGGGCCCGGCGTTGTTTTCTTAATGTCCATTTCTTTCTTATTACTATTGGTGTATGGAAAGGCCATTGATTTTTGTGTGTTAATTTTGTAGCCTGCCACTTTGCTATATGAGTCTATTGTTTCGTAGAGACTTTAGGCTTTTCTAAGTAGAGTATCATGTCATCTGTAAACAGTGAGAGCTTGACTTCTTCCTTTCCTATCTGGATTCCCTTGATATCTTTTTCTTGTCTGATTGCTGTAGCAAGCACTTCCAGTACTATGTTGAAGAGGAGTGTTGAGAGAGGACAGCCTTGTCTTGTACCAGAATTTAGAGGAAAGGCTTTTAGTTTTTCTCCACTGAGAATAATATTTGCCATTGGCTTGTGGTAGATGGCTTCAACTAGATTGAGAAAGGTTCCTTCCATTCCCATATTACTGAGAGTTTTGGTCAAGACCTTATCAAATGCTTTCTCTGTATTTATTGATAAGATCCTGTGATTTTTATTTTTCTTGTTGTTGATGTTGTATATGATATTGATAGATTTACAGATGTTAACCATCCTTGCATTCCTGGGATGAAACCTACTTGATCGTAGTGTATGATCTTCTTGATAATGCATTGGATCCTATTTGCCAGGATTTTGTTGCAGATCTTTGCATCTGCATTCATCAGTGATATTGGTCTGTAATTTTCTTTTTTGGCAGCACTTCTGTCTGGTTTTGGTATCAAGGTGATGTTGGCTTCATAGAACCTGTTTGGGAGTGTTTCAGTTTTTTCAATTTCATGGAAGAGCCTGGCTAGGATTGGTAGTAGCTTCTCTTGGAATGTTTGAAAGAATTCATTAGTGAATCCATCTGGGCCTGGGCTTTTCTTCTTAGGCAGATATTTGATTACAGTTTCAATTTCCTCAGTAGTGATGGGGGTATTTAGATATGCTATATCTTCCTTACTTAATTGTGGAAGGTTATAAGTGTCCAAGAATTTATCCATTTCTTCTAAGTTGGTCATTTTCTAATTTTATGAGCTGTGTCATAAAGTTATTCAGGTATGTCCCTTCTTCCTTCCTGATGTGTGCTTGCAAAGCTATAAATTTTCCTCTCAGGACCGCTTTTGCTGTGTCCCATAGATTCTGGCAGCTTGTGTCTTCATTATCATTTGTTTCCAGGAAAGTTTTGATTTCCTCTTTGATTTTATTTTGGACCCACTGTTTGTTTAGTAGCAGGGTGTTTAATTTCCAATTGTTAAAATTTTTCTTCTGTGTGGCTTTGTAGTTCACATCTAATTTCAGAGACTTATGGTCAGCTAAGGTAGCCTGCAAGATTTCTATCCTCCTTATTTTATGAAGGTATGCTTTATGTGTCAGCATGTGGTCTATCCTGGAGAATGACTCATGTACATTGGAGAAGTATGTGTATCCAGGTTTTTTGGGGTGGAGTGTCATATATATATACTAGTCCTCTTTCTTCCATTACTCTTTTCTGGGTTAGTTTGTTTTTGTTGGGTTTCAGTCTGGTTGACCTATCAAGTGTTGACAGGGCCATGTTGAGGTCTCCCACAATTACTGTGTTATTATTGATGTCTTCTTTCAAATTTGTCAGTAATTGTATTAGATAATTTGCTGGTCTCTCATTGGGTGTATATATGTTTAATAGTCTGATTTCTTCCTGTTGCAAATATCCCTTGATTAGTACATAGTGTCCATCTGTCCCTTACCACTTTTCTGAGTATAAAGTTGGTGTTATCAGATATTAATATGGCCACTCCAGCTTTTTTAAGTATGTTTTTTGATTGGATGACTTTCCTCCAGTCTTTGATTTTGAGTCTATGTTTATTCTGACTATTCAGGTGTGTTTCTTGTAGGCAGCAGAAGGTTGGATTCATCTTTTTCACCCATTTTGCCACTCTGTGTCTTTTAATTGATGAATTTAGTCCATTGACATTGAGGGAGATGATTGTCATAGGATTTAATGTCATCTTTGTAGATCAGTTTGCTGTGTTTGTTTGTCTCTCTTATCTTAGAGTAGACCTGTCTGTTTTTCCTTGAATGCTGGTTTTTCATCTGTGAAGTTTCTGAGCTGTTGTTTATCCATGAAGCTATGTATTTTTCCTTCAAACCTGAATGTGAGTCAGGCTGGGTGCAGTATTCTCGGTGAGGCATTCATTTCATTCAGTCTTGTCACAATATACCACCACTGTCTTCTGGCCTTGAGAGTTTCTTGTGACATGTATGCTGTAAGTCTTAGGGATGCTCCTTTGAATGTAATTTCCCTTTTTGATCTTGTTTCTTTCAGTATCTATCTCTTTCTGTGGGATTTGTCATTGTAACGAGAATGTGCCTTGGGGTGTTTTTCTTTGGGTCTCTTTTAGCTGGTACTTTTTGGGCATGCAGGATTTGATTGCATGTAGTCTTTAAGTTTGGGATTATCTCTTTGATAATGTTTTTGACAGTTGATTCTTCCTGGAGATCTCCTACCTGGGTCTCTGGTACTCCAATGATTCTTATGTTGTTTCTGTTGAGTTTATCAAAGACTTCTATTTTCATCTGTTCACATTCCTTGAGTACTTTTTCCATTGCCTGATCATTTGTCTTAAGATTCTTTTCCAATTTCTTCTGCTGTATTGAGTTTTTCTGCATCTCATCTTCCAGCACGCTGATTCTGTCCTTAGCTGCTTTTACCCTGCTGGCAAGGCCATCTCCTGAGTTTTTCAGTTCAGCTATCGTGTTTTTTAGATCTTTTATTTCAGTTTGAAGTTTTCTGATTTCTGTCTTTGTGTTTTGTTCAGATCGATCTATGCTTTCTTTGAGTTCTACAAAAATCTTCCATATTGCTATTCTAAACTCCTTGTCTGCAAGGTTAATTAGATGGTCCAAGTTTTTTACATCATCCGAGCTATCGTCTTCATTCTCTGTGCATGTTGATTGCCTGCGAGGTTTCCCCATTTTCTCGCTTGTAATGTGATTTCTTCTGCGTGTTGTGTTGGGGTTCATTGGGCAGAAAGAGTGCGCTGCCGCGAAGCAAAGCAGAGTCTCTGGGAGTCCTATTTTTCTTGGCCCTTTTTGGCCCACTCCCAAGAGGTTTCTGAGACAGAACAGTGGAAACACACACACACAGGCAACACGCACAGTCGGGTATCACTGGGCGGGCATGGCATGGATTTTTCCAGCCTGACAGCACAAACAGGCAACCTTCCTTTCTGCAGAATACTGCAGATAGCCGGTTTTCATGGTCCAACACAATTCTTTGGTGCTCTGGCCCTTGGGTGAGCCTCTGGGAGTGCTATTTTTCTGGGCCCTTTTCGGTCCACTTCCAAGAGGTTTCGGGGACAGGACAGTGGAAAAACACACAGGCAACACTCACAATCGGGAATCACTGGGCGGGCATAGATTTTCCCCGAGTTTATATTTTCTTAAAGTGAAGTAGCATTGCTTTATTTCTATCACACAGTGTTTTAATCCTATCAACTATTCATGAACAGTAGGGTTGTTTAACAGATTTTAGCTATTATAAATAGAGGAGCAATAAACATAGGAGCACAGATTTCTGAGTAGAATTCTTGGGTTCTTGGAGTAGATGTCAAGATATAAAATCGTTGGTTATTTTATGAAAGCATAATTTTTAATTTTCTGATAACTGTCCTCATTGTTTTCTATAAAGATTTTGTCAGCCAGTACATTGTGCATTAGCAGTGTATTGGATTCCTTTCCTCATATCAAGAGGAAAAACAAACAGTAGTTGTTTGCTATTTGTGCTGTATGACATTCTCACTACTATGAGGTCATATTTAATTAATGCTTTGATTTGCATTTCCCTGATGATAAATGATGCAGAGTATTTTTCATATACCTATTGGCTATCTGTACATCTTCATTGAGGAATATTCTGGTCATTTCTTCTCTACATTTTCTCATATTTTCCTTGTAAATTACTGCCTGTACTTTATATATCTTAGATATGAATTATTTGATACATTAGTTGTGATCAAGTGTTTTATCCTTGTGCAGTATTTTTTAATTCGAGTCACCATTTTATTTGTTGTGTGGAAGCTTCTTAGTTTAATGTAGACACATTTGTTTATCTTTGCTATGTTTGCTTGTCCAGTGATATATAACCATTGAAGGTACCTTTAAATTAACTGGCATCAAATGTTCTCTCTGTGTTTTCTCAAAATAACATATGAATTTAATTCTTGCCTTGAGGTCTTTAATCCATTTTGAATTTATGTTTGTGCATGGTCTGTAAAAGGAGTCTAAGTTTAATTTTTTTACTTATGACAATCCGATTTTTTTCTTTTGGTTTTGGGGCCACAATCGGTGATGCTCAGGGGTCACTCCTGGCTATGTGCTTTGAAATTGCTCCTTGCTTGGGTGACCATATGGGATGCTGGCGATCAAACCAAGGTTCGTCCTGGTCAGCTGCATGCAAGGCAAACGTTATACCACTACACTATAGCTCCATGCCCAACCATCTAATTTTTAACACCATTAAAGAGGCTTTTCTTGCTATACTGCATGCTCTTTACTCCTTTCTCAAAGAATAACTGTTAATATTCCTTAGGATATACCTCTAGGATGTCAATTTTTTTAAAATTTTTATGAGACCTTTGTGAATTATAAGTCTCACAATTGTATATCAGGCATATAATGACAGTGAATTACTGTCATTCCTAAAACCAGTATTGATCTTCTTCTACCATAATTCCTAGCATGCATCCCATACCTCTACACTTAGTCTCCTGGTCTACTAGTGTAACAGATCTAATTTGTGTTTAGAGTGTTATAGCATATTATATATATATATGGTCTCTTGATTCTATTGTCGTTGATGCTGCTTGAGTACTTAGTTCATTTTTTCCACTCAATGCACTTGAGACCATTTGGCCCCTGGATCCCATTCCCTTTTTTTTTTCTCAATTTGTAGGAAGACATAGGAATATGAGGCAGAACAAAATGATTCATGTTTTAAAGTTATATGAAAAAGACTCTATCTCCTACTTAGAAGATATAAATAGAATTAAAAAAGGGAAGAGCTACATGGCAAGATTTGTGTGTGTGTGTGTTTGTATAGGAACAGTAATTTTGGGGAGCTTAGAAAGGAGATTCCTTTGACCTAAAATATACAAGGTGTCTCTACCCATAAAGCATGCCTAATCTTTCTTTATGACTTCAGGAAAAGATCTGCTCAGTTGCAGTTGTTATAATCAGTCTTCTGTAATTAGAGATCTTGTTTTTTTTGTACAGATCCTAGGTATAAGCTGAGTGTCATGAAGTGTCTTCTGATTTCAATCTCACAGGTGGTGAGGTAGGGTAACCTGCCCTTAGATCAAGTTGTTGCTGTTTCCTTGTCATCAGGTTGTCATGTAAACCTACCCTGGATCAAGTTGGTGCCAGAGTGGTATTAGGGCCTCCCCAGGGGGCCTTTGATTCCTGGTGCTGGTGCAAGAAACTGTGCCATTTCTAAGATAGGGATCTGGGGCTTGGTGTTAGACAGTCTATGTCTGATCAATTGAGGCCTAAATCAATTCCCCTTCACAAATGTTCAGGGAGGAAGGCACCCCATGAATTATAAAAGTTACAGGTTCTTATCCCTATTAGATAAAAACTTCTTTCTATATATAAGATTTCCCCATTCTAATGTGCCTATGCAAGAAGAAACAATGCCATATGATATTAACGGTGCATTTGGAGGTAAAAATAACAAGCTAGACAGTTTCTATGCCCTGGTTTTGACCTGAGCTCATCTCCAAAGCAAGACTTTTCTACTAGAATTTCCTACTAAGCATATGGGATCTCAATCTTATTCTACTTCTATTATTACACTTATATTCAATCTTATTCTGCTGCTCTTCAAGTGCATCATAGACAATACGCAAATAGGATTGATCCAGGAATTCAAAGATGATTATTAAAGAAACACAAGTCAATCAATGTAATATATCACAGCAATACAAATAAAAGTGAAATCATACAAACATAATGAATAATGCAGAGAAAACATTTGACAATCTAGATCCACAGGATTAAAATGAATAGTCATCAAATAGGAGTAGAACTTTTCTCAGTATAGTCTAAGCCATTTACCTCAAACACAATAAACATCATACTCAGTGAAAAAAACTGAAAGATTTTCTTCTAAGCTACAGTACAGATTAAATTTGCCCACATTCACCACCAAAATTCAGATAATATTGAAAGAAAATGGCTTATCAGTTAAAAATGAGAGATTAACTCCATTCTGACTGAAAAGAAGTCAAACCTTTTATTATTTGCAGATAACCTGGTACTCTACTTACAAAATCTTAAAGACTTCACATAAAAAGATCATAGCAAGAATAGAGTTATATTACAAAGTGAAAGACTATGAAATCAATCCAAAGAAATGAATGGCTTTAGTACATGCAAATAATTATGGAAGCGAATATTTCTAAGTTTTCATTTATATTTTGCCTCAAAAAAATCAAGCACCTAAAATAAGTATAACAAAAGAGGAAAAATTCATATACAATGTAAATTATAACTCACTACTTAAGAAATAAAAAGGACATGATAAATGGAAATATCCCTTTTAATGGATTGGTATGAGTAATATTGTCAAAAATGCCATCTTTTCAAAGTATTATACATATTTAGTACAGTGCCAACAAAAACACCCATGACATTTTAAAAAGGCATACATCAAACATTGTTCAATTTATATAAAGTTCTAAAGCCCCAGAATCACTAAAATGATTTTAGGGAAAAAAGATGGTAGATTTCTTTTAGTCCAATTGAAAGTATGTAATAAAGTTATTGTAATCAAAACAAATAAAGAATGTCTCTCTCCCTTTCTTTCTTTTAATTCTCTTTATTGGATTCCATTTATTTTGCTAATTCACTGCCTGCATTTTTATTTTTTTCAATTTTGTTTATTCCCTGAAAGAATTGGCTTTCTTTTTAACTTTATAATATTTTTTATGGAATCACCGTGAGGCAGAGTCACAGTTATTTATGTTTGAGTTTCAGTCATATAATAGCCAAATAGCCAAATTCACAAATGTATATTTCCTGCTACCAATGTCCCCAGTTTTCTTCCTGCCCAAACCTTGTCTGACTCTATGGAAGTTATTTTTCTTCACTCTCTCTGTCTTCCTTTCTTAATTTTAGACACTTATAGTTATAATATTATCAGTAAAGGGTATCATGCATATTGCTTCACCTGCAAAATCTGGAAAAAAAACCCAAGTACCCAAGAACAGTTGAGTGCTTGAAAAATTGTATCATATCTACTTAATGGAATAATCTGTGGCTATTAGGAAAAATTACATCATGAAATTTGATTATTTGTGGATGGGTGTACTGAGTGAAATTGTCAAAGGTAAAGAGAATCATTTTCTAATTATTGAAATATAAGAAAAACAAAAAGTATTACGGTAATAATACCCAGAGACAGGAAGACCAGTCCATGGTAGAAAGCTTGTCACAAAGAGCAGTGAGTGCAGTTAGAGTAGAAGGGTCTACTATGACAACAATAGTTGGAACTGATCACTCTGGACAAGAACTGGGTGATTAATGGGGATAAAGTGATATGCATTGTACCCCTTCATTAAAAATAGTGGAAACCATAGTGTCAAAAAGAAAAGACAGAGAGAAACAAGCTGCCTGGCCCAATGATGGGAAGATGTGGATGTGTGAGAAGAAAAAGTGGACATTGGTGGTGGGAAAATTGCCTGTTAAAGGGTAATCTATGTTCTATGAATAAATCTGAATCATAAATAATTTTGTAACAACCATGCTTAAATAAAGTAATTAATAAAAATATAAATAAAGTACGTCCTACACTTCTTGTAAAATTGGGTTTGAGTTTTTATAGTTACTGAGCTGTGTTTATCTATGAATCTGTGCATCATTCCCTCAATCCTGAACGACGCTCTCTCTGAATGAATTATTCTTGATGAGAAGTTCATTTATTTAACTTTTTCATTGTATCTCACAACTGCCCTCTGGCCTGGAGTGCTGCTTTAGATAAATATGCTGTAAATCTTCAGTATGCTTCTTCTTATATCCTCTCCTTTTGTGATCTTATTCCTTGAGGTATTCTATCTGTGTTTATGATTTTCATCATTTTGACTAGGATATGTCTTGGGGTATTCTTCTTTAGTATTCCTCTTTTAGCTCATACTTTTGGGGCATTGAGCATGTGGGTATATTCACTCTCATTTCTGTTACATTCACTCAGCAATGATGTCTTTAACTGTCATTTCATCAGAGGTGTTTTCTTCCTGGGTCCATGTGATCCCCATGATTCTTATGTTGTTTTTGTGCCAACTCTATCTGCTGTCAAAGCTCAACTTTCCTCCCCCCCAGTGCATTTGGGATGCAAAAATGTTTCCCCCAGTTGATGATGGAAAGAATTGGTATAATACTAATGACTAGAGACACTTGATTCTATTCCAACAATGTTTAGATAGGAGAAAAAGAACCGGAAAAAGTGCAGTGTAACTGGACAAAGAAGAGGCATAGCCTGAAGTAGGTGAGGTGACAGGGAGAAGATAAGCATCAACTTTAGAACTTAGGAATGCTTCAGGAGCCACATAGTGTTGATAAGTATTATCTCTTTTAACCAGATTTCTCTGTGCAGGAGAAAGGATAGTCTAGATCAAGGATGAGTGTATCCACTGTTCATGGCTGATGGTGCCCCTCATTTTACTGTCCTTCCTCATCTCTCGTGTTGTGTCTCTCTGAAGCTTTTTTCCAAGAGAATCCCTGAAACAATTGCTCTATGGGGCCCCCTGGAACATTAGCTCTATGAGGTTCCAATTATCAGGTGGTTGCATCACAGAGGGGAACCAACAGTTTCCATGGATTCTATCCCAAAGATCTGTTGTCTGTTCTTTATTTTGAGATTTTTTTCACTTATTGTTGATTGAAGATTTTCTGTGCTTCATCTTCTAGCTCACTAATTCTACTCTCAACAGCTAATTCTACTCTTCTGAGGTCTTCAAAGAATTTTTAATTTTGCTTAACAAGTTTTTCAGTTGTGACATTTTTATTTGTAATTTTTAATTTCTACTCTCATGCTCTCCTGTGTTTTATTGGGAGTATATTGCATTGTTTCTTTGAGCTCATTGAACATGCTAAGAATTTCCACTGTGAACTCCATTTCAAGAAGGCTTATATAGGGAATTGATACTGATTGGATCTGCAAGATTACAATCTTTATCCACCAGGTGTAGTGGGTCTTTTGCACTGAATTACCATGGTTTATTTTGTGCTCTCAAGGGACTTCTTTCTTTATCACTGTCAGTCTTCCCCACTGCGAGGAAGATTTCAGGTAAATCTATGTATGTGAGATATTACTTTATGACTCTGTATGCCCCTACCTGCTTGGAATGCAATGCACATAACATGACCTCTAGCTGCAAGGGCATGCAGAATTTCTTTCTTTCTCGTAAACCAGAGTCACAGCTACTGTGGATTATTTACTACCTGAGTAGTCTTGAGTGACTTGTACATCCTCTGGGTATGGTTATTACCAATGGGGGTGGGCATAAATTAATTATTTTCTACAGTTCCAGCTATAGTACACAGAAGCCATGATTGCCCATTCAGGCTTAATTCAGCTTTACATTTTTTGTATTGTTGTTGTAATCAAAGCCCACCATAATCAGATCCTACCCTGCCTCATTGCTCAAGGATCACTCCTGGTAGTGGTGATAACCTTATTCTGCCTATATTGAATTGGCATTGGCTGAACACTAAGCTAATCTCTTAACTCTCTCTAATCCAGATCTTCATTATATTCATATTTCATATAGTTTTTAAGACTATTTTGTTCCTTTTGACACAATTTTCAATATTTTTGGTATTAGGTTTTATTATTTCTGCTTTCATACATGCTAAAGTTGCGGTTATATTTTTTACCTGAGTTGTTACTTGTTGCCTAATATAACCCTGTGCTACAAATATCTTCCTTATTTGTGCTGTTTTGAAGGTTTACCATAAATTCTGATAGCTATGTTTCATTCTCTCTCTCATTTCAATTAATGTTTTTTTATTTATTCTGTTCTTTCCTCCTTGATCCATTGTTTCTTTACAATATGTTTTTTATTCTCAAAATGTTTTTTCTCCATTTTTAGTTTTCTTTATTTGTCCCCAGTTTTTTTAACGGTTAATTTCTAGCTGCACTAGTTTGTGGCCTGAGAAGATATTTGATATGATTTTTGTTTTCATGACTTTTTGAAATATTGTGTGGTAGCATGTGGCCTATCTTGGAGTACATTCTATGTACATGGGAGATAAACATTTAATTTAACTTTGGAAGGTGGATAGCTATAAAGTAGGATATTTACATCCTACTTTCAATTCTTTATTTAGAGCTGTTGTTTCCTTATTGATCTTTTGGTCTGGTTGATTGGTCAAATAATGATTGTGGGTATTTGAATATGATTGTTTTGCATTCAGTGTATCTCATTATGTATATTAATTGCTGCTTTAAAAACATCACTACCTCCTCATCTGGTGAATATATATTAATTCAACAGTTATGTCCTGGGACTGGAGCAATAGTACAGTACTATTGTAGTAGGTACTACTGTACTACCAGGAGTAATTTCTGAGTACAGGACCAGGAATAACCCTGAGCATTGCTGCATATGGCACCAAAAGAGAACAAACAAAAATAAACATTTCAGTCATCTTGGTATTTTTAACCCTTAATAAATAATATCCAGAAATATCTCTTATTACATTCTTTAGCTTGAACTCTGAGATAAGTGTCCTCAATCCTGAATTTTTATTTTGCTACTAGCCTGTTATATGATATTCCAGTTTTTCACTGGAACTAGTGCTTAAAATAAAAGTGTGTCTCTTTAAAAAATGGAAATTTGATTTGACTTTGGTTGGGACATTCAATTCATTTAATTTAGAAAAATTAGTCATAAATTTAGTCCTATTTTTCTGAAAATTTTTTGTGTATTTTGTTAAGTTTGACTGTTTCTTTTAGCTCTTACTTGTTTTCTCTTGCAACTTTATATAGTGATTGCTTCCATATGCTTCTTGCTATTTTCTAAGTATTTTTGTTTTGATTTATACATAATTTAGTTCTGAATATCTAAGTAATTTCCCTTTTTAAAATTTTAAGCAAGAAATTTTAGATTTATTCTGGAAGTCCCCTTTATTATTCTCCTGTTATCCTCATTTAATCTTTTCTATATATCTTTTTGCTTCTGAGTAAGGCTTTCTTACTATTTATAGAAGGCAATTTAGTATTTCTTACAGAGCTGGTTTAGAGGTCATGAATGTCTTCAGCTCTTGTTTGAAAATGTTTTTATCACTCCTTCAAATCTAAATAATAATCTGACAGAAGAGAGGATTTTTGGTTAGTGTATCTTTCATTCAAGACTGAATATATCATATCGCTTTCTTGTTTATAGACTTTCATTTGAAAAATCTAACGAGTTTAATGAACTTTTATTATTAATAAGTATATGCTTTTTGCATGCTTCTATTAAATAGCTAACTCTTCATTCCTTGCAATTTTTCTTTGTTTGAAACTCTTTGAACTTTCTCAGTGAACATTCTCAGTGAACATTCTCAGTGGGAAATTTTTGGATTTCTTTTTTTATTTCTCCTACCATCAGTTCCTCTCCTGTCGTATTTTCTGGAATTCCCTATGATGTGAGTGTTTTCCTCAAGATGCTCTCTATAACTTTTATTTAGTCTTCATTTTTTTGTTTGTTTTTGGTCCACATCCTTGACGTTCAGGGGTTACTGCTGCCTATGTTCTCAGAAATTGCTCCTGGCTTGGGGAAACATATGGGACAACAGGGATTGAACCACAGTCTGTCCTAGGCTAGCACTTGCAAGGCAGATGCCTTAGCACTTGCGCCACCACTCTGGCCCCTTTAGTCTTCATTTTTAAACTTTTTTTTGTCCCCCAATTCACAATACAGACCAGGAAAATGGCCTGTGTTGAGGTGTATATGGGGAGCATTTACTGTACCTCCTCTTTCTATATAGTCAGTGTAAAGAACACAGCCTGTGGTAAGAATTGGGAGGCCTTATTTTCTTTTTTTTATTATAAATACATATATATATATATATATATATATAATCCTTCACAAGTGCAACATTCCCATGACCAATATCCCAAGTGTCCTTCCTCCCCACCGCACACCAGCCTGAACAATAGAAGGCTTTCTACTTCCCTCATTCAGTCACATTTTGTTATGATAGTTCTCAGTGTAATTATTTCTGTGACTAAAAAAAGGTCCAGATGGATTTAGTAATGAATTCTTTCAAACTTTTCAAGAGAAACTACTCCCAATCCTGGCCAGTCTCTTTCATGAAATTGAAAAAATGGGAACATTTCCAGACAGCTTCTATGAAGCCAATATCACCTTGATACCAAAACCAGACAGAGATACAGCCAAGAAAGAAAATTACAGACCAATATCCTTGATGAATACAGATGCAAATTTCCTCAATAAAATTCTGGCAAATAGAATTCAATGCCTTACCAAGAAGACCATTCACTATAATCAAGTAGGTTTCATTCCAGGAATGCAAGGATGGTTTAACATTAGTAAATCATCAACATAATCCACAATATAAACAAGAAGAAAAATAAAAATCACATGATCATATCAATAGATGCAGAGAAAGCATTCGATAAGGTTCAACACCCATTCTTGATAAAAACTCTCAGCAAGATGGGAATGAAAGGAACCTTTCTCAATCTAGTCAAGGCCATTCCACACAAGCCAATGGCAAATATTATCCTCAATGGACAGAAACTGAAAGCCTTACCTCTAAACTCTGGTACAAGACAAGGTTGTTCCCTCTCACCACTCTCATTTAACATAGTACTGGAAGTACTTGCTATAGTGATTAGGCAAGAAAAAGATATCAAGGGAATACAGATAGGAAAGGAAGAAGTCAAGCTCTCACTTTTCACAGATGATATACTATATTTAGAAAACCCTAAAGATTCTATCAAAAAAAACTTTAAGAAACAATAGATGCATATAGAAATGTAGCAGGCTATAATATTAACACACAGAAATCAATGGCCTTTTTATACACCAATAATGATAGGGAAGAAAAAGATATTAAGAAAACAACCCCATTCACATTAGTCTCACATAAATTCAAATACCTTGGAGTCTACTTGACTAAGGATGTGAAGGACCTATACAAAGAAAACTATAAAACCCTTCTAGAAAAAGTAAGAGAAGACACAAGGAAAGGGAAATCCATACCCTGCTCTTGGATTGGCAGGATTAATATTATTAAAATGACAATACTCCCCAATACTTTGTACAGATTTAATGTGATCCCTCTAAAGATACCATGACATTTTTCAAAGAAGTGTATCAAACACTTCTGAAATTTGGATGTGAGGGCTATCTGGCTGCGACATCTGTCACCCCATTGATCACCAGGCTGATCTGGCTGGTTAGGCGGGTGTCCTCTTCCTCCCTCACTGCTCCATGTGCATCCCTCCCGAAGCTGCACACTCGGTTAAAGAGGATGGCCTTCCCTGAATAAAGATGGACCGATCTTCAGTCGAGGGTATACGAGTAGCTGCGCTCCCCTGCTAGAACCTCCAAACAAGCTCTCAAACACTTCTGAAATTCATTTGGAACAATAAACATCCACGAATAGCTAAAGCAATACTTGGGAAAAGGAATATGGGAGGTATTATTTACCCTAACTTTAAACTGTATTACAAAGCAATAGTCATTAAAACAGCACGGTATTAGAATAAAGACAGACCCTCAGATCAGTGGAACAGGCTTGAGTACTCAGAGAATATTCCCCAGGTACACCTAATTTTTGATAAAGGTGCAAGAAATCCTATATGGAACAGGGAACGCCTCTTCAATAAGTGTTGTTTTCACAACTGGCTAGCCACTTGTAAAAAAGTGAATTTAGACCTCCAGTTATCATCATGTACAAAGGTAAAATCCAAATGATTAAAGACCTAGATATCAGACCTGAAACCATAAAGTATATAGAACAACATATGGGTCAAACACTTCATGACATTGAGACTAAAGGTATCTTTAAAGAGGAAACAGTACTCTCCAAACAAGTGAAAGCAGAGATTAACAGATGGGAATATATGAAGCTGAGAAGCTTCTGCACCTCAAAGGAAATAGTGTCCAGGATACAAGAGCCCCCGACTGAGTGGGAGAAACTATTCACCCAATACCCATCAGATAAGGGGCTAATTTCCAAAATATACAAGGCACTGACAGAACTTTACAAGAAGAAACACCTAACCCCATCACAAAATGGGGAGAAAAAATGAATAGACACTTTGACAAAAAGAAATACAAATAGCTAAAAGGCACATGAAAAAAATTTAAACTTCTTTAAAATTTTTCATCTTATTTTTGATATACGTTCTCTATCTCTATTTAATCCCAAGTCACTTATTAAAATTTCTTCTTTTTTGTTTTGCTATTGAGTAGCATTATTGTGATTTTTAAGTAAGTTACTATATTAATTCTCATTCATTTCTACTTGTTTATTCATACTCTATTTCAGGGGTCTCAAACTCAATTTACCTGGGGGCCACAGGAGGCAAAGTCAGGGTGATCCTTGAGTGCAAAGTCAGTAGCAAGCCTTGAACATTGGGGGGTGTGACCCAAACAACTAAAACAAAACAAAACAAAAAAAGATTCCTCTAGGGCAGGGCCACAAAATGTTGTATGGAGGGCTGCAAACGGCCCGCAGGCCTCGAGTTTGAGAACCCTGCAGAATCTATTTCATGCTTTCCAAAATGGTTGATGGTTTCTTCCACTCATTTATATTTTTGAAAATTGATAGGATTATTACTTGAAAGTTTTCATTAAGAGTTTACAAAGGGGCAGGAGCAGTGGCGGAAGCAGTAGGTGTTTTCCTTGCATGTTGCTAACCTAGGACGAACCACAGTTCGATCCCCTGGCATTCCATATGGTCCCCGAAGCCAGCAGCGGTTTCTTAGTGCATAGCCACGAGTAACCTTTGAGTGTTGTCAGGTTTAGCCCAAAATTAAAAAAAAAGAGTTAAAAAATGTCTAGAATGTTTGAAAATCTTTATTGTCCTGTCTATCTGTGAGACTGAATTTATCCATCTCATCAATATTCCTGATTCTATGTGAGGTCTAGATTTAGAGAATCAAAAGCTGACTGGAAAATGATTAGGCATGCTCCCTTCAAAATCAAGTCGGTGCCTGAATGTTAGAGCTGTAAACTCTGGGTTGCATTTGTGGTTTCATGGGATCTATACCTTTGACAATGCTTCTGGGAATTTTTCATCACCTCAATACTATATCATTTGTATCCCTAAGATTGGGCAGACCAGTGTCATAAATCTGCAACCCCAACAACCCTGGTATTAATTAGGGTGTTTTGTTGTGTGTTGTGTCAATCAGTCTTTTTGCATTACTAAACTCAAGCTGACTATGAGAACATCATGAGGACCTTTCCTGGTAGTTGTTAGTGTAATTATTTCCCTAAGCATTCACCACTTTTTATGATGAGCTTCATATTGTGAGCCAGTCCTTCCAATCCTTAACTCTATAGTCTCTGGGCATTATTACAATAATGTACTTAATTTTTCTTAAAACCCATAGATGAGTGAGACTATTTTGTGTCTATCTCTCTCCTCCTGACTTATTTCACTCAGAAAAAAATAGATTTCATGTTCCTCTATAAAGAAAAATTTCATGACTTCATCTCTCCTGACTGTTGCATAATAGTCCACTTGTATATGTACCACAGTTTCATTAGCCATTCATCTGCTGAAGGGCATCTTGATTGTTTCCAGAATATGGCTATTGTACATAGCTCTGCAATAAATACATGTATGTGGAAGAATTTTTTTTTGTTTTTTCAGGCCACACCTGTTTGATGCTCAGGGTTACTCCAGGCTAAGCGCTCAGAAATTGCCCCTGGCTTGGGGGGACCATATGGGATGCTTCCTTGGCTAGCGCTTGCAAGGCAGACACCTTACCTCTAGCGCCACCTCACCGGCCCCAGTGAGGAAGAATTTTTGAATTGTAGTTTTGTGTTCCTAGGGTATATCCCTAGGAGTGTTATAGCTGGATCATATGGGAGCTCAATTTCCAGTTTTTTTGTGAAATTTCTATATTGTTTTCCATAAAGGCTGTACTAGAAGGTATTCCCATCAGCAGTGAATGAGAGCTCCTTTCTCCCTCACATACTCACCAGCACTCACTGTTCTTGTTCTTTGTGATGTACATCAGTCTCTGTGGTGTGAGACATCACTAATCATCAGAGATATTAGGAAGACTCTTAATACCTTGACCTCAAAATATGCTTCAGTGATATAACCTCATATATAAGTAAATAAAAGTATAAATAAATATTACTAAAGCACATTAAGTATTTTTGAACTCCAAATAAAAAATCTAAAATACAAGATAATTTGTTTTCATGGTAACAATTTCAAAACATAAATTCATCTTTTTATAAATTGTGGTTTTGATTTGTAGAAAAATATTTATGTAACCAAAGACTGAAAAAAATTTCTTCTATTATTTTAAAATATCCTGTTGTAATTTTTATATTAGATATATTATAATTCTTTTCATTATTGACTTTTTCAATTTCCCCATATGCTATATGATAGTTTATATGTGTTTATATTAATTTCATACTTTGTATATAACATTATTTGCTTATAGAGTTTCATTTGAGAAATCTGATTTGAATTTTATATTTTCTCTCGCGTAGGAGTCCTTGTTTCTCTCTTACCACTTTAAGGAATATAGAACTGTTTTTGGTACTGTTGATTTTTATTACCAAGTTTCTTGGTGTTCTATTTGGGGATGTAAGTGAGGTAAAGAACTGCCCTCCTGTTTCCTGCAGCACTTAGGGAACCTACTTCAGATTAGGCAAATTCTAAGTCTTTATATTGTCAACTAATTTTTACCCCTTTTTGTTTTCATTCCTGGATTTCCAATGATTCTGAGGGTGTTCCTCATGATATTGGCAACAATATGTTTTATACTGTCCTCAATTTAAAAATATCAATATTTCTGTTTTCTCTGTTCATGTATTTTGTGCTAGAGTTGTGCATTTTGTCTTTAAGGTCACCGATTCTGATGATTATGGGAGGGAACTTTGTTCAGTACACCTTTAATCATTGCTGTAGGTCAGAGGACTGTTGGCATATCCTGGTGCAGAGGCATCTCTCTGGTCTGAAGTTACAAATAAATCAAGAAAACTTCTGGGTCAGATAGAAGATACAGAGGTTATGGCAATTGCATTTCAAAAGCTGATCCTATAACTATTCCCAGCACTACATTTATTCTCCTTGAGGCCTACCACGGTTGTTTCCAGATCAAAGAACTAGAGGTGAGTTCAATACCACTAAATTTGGCCCAAAATATCACTTTCAACAAGTAAAATTAATATTCTACTTTGGTTAATATGTCATTTCAGGAGATTAAAGATGTAGGAAGCAAAATTTATAGCAGATACAATTCTTTTATACCCTGTAGCCAAATATTAGGAATAGAATCATACTTAAATTCTGTGACTTTCCAGCTAATCTATATAAAGACCATTGCATAAACCGCATTAAATAGAATGACGGTGGAATGGATGCTCAATCTACAACAAGCTGTAAAGTGGAGACCAGTTGCACTAGCATTCTGCGGGGTAAAGGAGGGAGATATGGGATGCATACTGGGAACAGGGGTGGAGGGAGGACATCACTGGTGGTGGGAATGCCCCTCATTCATTGTCACTATGTACCATAAATGATGCAGTGAAATGCAATTTTGTCACAATAAAATTTTAAAAAAAGTTAATTTTTAAAAGTTTCTTCTTCATGCGATATGGGAACATCCTATACTTACTTATATCAGCCTATAATAACATCAGAGCTGAATATTACTCTTTGATCACCTTCTCTAGAACATAAACTAATCAGTGGGCAAGATCACATGTTAATCATGTTCTTATTATATAACATAATACTCAGGACAGAGTAGGTGCTAAAATGCAATTTGTAGCAAATAATATGCATAAAACGTCTTGTGTCCCACCCGGAGAAGTCAGAAGCTATACCCAGAAGTGTGTCTTCCAAAGGGCAGCTGAGTAATTTCTCACCTTCATAAGTTCCCCTTAAAAATACATGAAATTGGGGAAGACTGACAGTGACATAAGAAATAAACACCACGAGACTGCAAAAGTAATCATGTTAAAGAAGTGCAAAATCCCCAGCATTCCTTATGTGTAAAAATCCCAATCCTGTAGACCCTATCATTACTAACCCTATATAGAGCCTCTCTGAGATGTATTACAATGTTGAAATTATGGAATATTCAACAAGGTCAAAGAAACTATGGAACATAGAGTTGTTAACACATAGCAGGATATTAGGGCAGAAATGAGAAAAAATCCAGAACTGAAAAGATTGCAAGGAGAAATGAAAAAATCATTGGGATTTCTCACTAGCAGAAACTAACTAGCTATTGAGAACAGAATCATTGAACTCAAAGGAAGGTGGAAAAAGGCATAAAAATAAATGAAAATATGACAAGAGAATTTTTGGATCAATTAAAGATAAACAACGTAAGAATCACCAAGGTCCCAGAGAGTCAGGAAGACAACCGCTAGGACGAAGGAAAAATAAATGACATTACTAAGAAATTCCCATAGCAGGAGAATGCATGAACCCATATCCTAGATGCCTGAATGTTACCAGCTTAAAGAGACCCAAATTAAAACACCATAAACATATTCTAATCAGAATTATGTAAACCACAGGTATAGATTTCCAAAAGCAACAAGATCAAAAATGAAATTACATACAAAGGATCAGCCTTAAAATCTACAAAACATTTATTGAAGGAAAGCATCCAGGACCAGAAAGTAGTGGAATATAGTGGGGAAAAATCCATGAAATAAAAACATCGTTATGACAATTTCACCCAGGTAGAAACTCATCCAGATTTGATGGATCAATATATAGATTCACAGATAAACAACAGCTTCAGGATCTTCATCGACTCAAATCCACCTTTAAGAGAATAACTCAAGTGGCTATTTTTTTTTAGATTTTTAAGATGTTTTTTACTTAAAATAATTAAAAATAATGGCACACTCAAAGTGTGACTTCTTTATTAAAGCCACGAAAAGCAAACTTGACAGACATATGATAGGGTTTCATGGAACAACATGGGAAATTCATGCGGTTTGTCCATAATTTTTGTAACCCAAGATTTTGTAGCCTGGAGGTCCTTCACTCATTCAGTCTTCTCATGCTATCACTTTGTAACTTTTTTTTTTTTGTTTTGGGCCAAATCACTCCTGACTTGGGGGACCAAATGAGATGCCAGGGATTGAACCCAGGTTTGTCCTGGGTCAGCCACATGCAAGGCAAATGCTCTTCTTCTGTGCTATCGCTCTGGCCCCTACTTTGTCACTTTTTTTATATAATTTTTTATTTTGATCATAGTGGTTTACATGTTGACAATAATATTTTAGTTAAATATTTACATGACATCAGGGGGGAGTCCCATCACCATATTGTCTTCCCTTCACCTCTGTTTATGTCGTATCTCCCATATCCACTTCCTTCACCCCCAGGGCTGCTAGAATATGTGGTCCCCTATGTACCTATCCTACCACCTAGTAGTCTTGCATCTGATTGGTCTAGGTGTCTCCCTATTTTCCCCCTCTAACTGGGAGGTAGGCCTAGCTAATTAAGTTTGTGTGGTTTGGTCTGAAGAAAAGTAGTAAACTGGGGTAAAAGTCTAATACTCCAAAAGTGGGCAGAGTCCTTCTAGAGGTTCTCATCATCGATTTGGGGGGCGTTGGAGGAAAAAAAAATGAAACATTCCATCAGTACAAAACAAAACAAAACAAAACAAAAGTGTCCATTATCCAGTGAGGACTCCAACAATAATGGTAAGCACCACACATGCACAAAACAAAAACAAAAACAAAAAACAAACAAACAAATAAAACAAAGCAAAACAACACAAACAAACACGCACACACAAAAAAAGAAAAAACCGCCATGGTCCTGGTATAAGAAACATGGCTTAGCCCAAAAGAAAGAAAAGAAAAGGGGAGAAAAAACTAGGAATATCTGGGGACAACAGCTTCAATAACCACACCTACAAAGAGAAATCGATCAAAAAATAGTTATGTAAGTAAAAATAATAGTAATAATAATAAATGGAGGTACAAAATAGTATATAATAAGTAAACAATGCTTTGCGCTTTTTTTTTTCCTCCTGCCCTGGCACAGTAAATGTTGGGGTCATTCGAAAAGGAATTCACTTGGCCTAAGAGTTATGGGTTTCTCCGCCCTTGGAATATATTGTCATGGGATCAACTATAGACTCTGTTCAGGATCATTTACTCTCCCGGTGGTCTTTTGTCGTGTTTGGGAGACTTCCGTTCTGTTCTGAGTGGTACAAACAAACCTCTGTGTCCTGAGATCTCAGTATCTGCACAAGTTCAGGACTGGGATTTACGATGACGTCAGTCTTTGTGGATCAGGAGTAGTTCTGTTCCCTCATTGTCATTTTAATCCATCTTCTGTGGTTGGTGGTCTTGATCTTTGCACTGTGCCTAGGATGGCACTTAGGATAGCATCTTTCTTTGTGCTTCCAGAAGCCAGATTCCTTTACGATTGTCTCTGCTAGACCTTTGGAAGTGGGGTTCATGGTTGTTGTGCAGGTCGTAGTTCAAACCCTAGATTAGGGCTTTTTTATTGGTCCCACGGTGTATACCATCTGGTTATGGTTCTAGCAGCCAGTCATCTGTAAATCTCGATCTTGGCTTTTGGATCTATCAAAGGGTGACAGGTCTTCTGATTTTGTCTTATTGTTAGCTGGTAAGGTAGGGTAACCTGCTCTTAGATCAAGTTGTTCCCATTTTCCTCGTTGTCAGCATGTCGTACTGGAGCTGGGACTTGATGGTGACCCTGTCGTATTAAGGCTGTCCTGGCTGGGATTTGTTTCTTGTAGTTGTCATGGAGGACTGTGCTGTTTCTATGTCTTGGACCCAGGGTTCAAGGCTGGACGGATGGTATCTAATCATCTGAGGTTTAAGTTGATTCCACATGACGTTTTTTCCAGGTAGGAGATATCCCTGTATTGTAAACAAATATGAGTTCCCATCTCTAGTAGATGGGAGTTCTTTTTTGTATGTAAGATTTCCCCCTTTTTTTTACTGTGCCTTTGCAGGGGGAAATGGCGCTACATTCATTATATTGTCGGTGTCTTTGGGGGTGGACAAAGGGGAAAACAAAAACAGGTCACATACCCAGAGAAGGTAAAAAAAAAAAAGAAAAATTAATAATATATATATATATATATGTCAAGGAGTAAGCATATATGTGTTCTCGTATGTATGTGTAGGACCGACACATTTAAAAAAATATAGTAAAAAAAAATATATAGTTAAAAAAAAACACAAAAACACACACACACCAAAAAAAAATCAAAACAAAACCAAGAAAACAACGAAATAAGGAAGTATTTAAAGGACCAAAGTGATGCAATAGACTACTTTACATTTGAGGACAAGCAAGTAAAGGGGTGCTGTAATACAGGTCTAGTGCTTATGTTGGGAGTACAGTTTTTCTCAATGTCTTTTGGGTTTTTCTTGTGGTGTGTGGGTTCTCTGGCACT
This sequence comes from Suncus etruscus, assembly GCF_024139225.1. Lineage (NCBI taxonomy): Eukaryota > Metazoa > Chordata > Mammalia > Eulipotyphla > Soricidae > Suncus > Suncus etruscus. The sequence goes on from NC_064868.1 coordinate 114,073,175, forward strand.
TTTCCATCACGCCCCCTGACCTTCTTCAGATTGGCATATGGTTTGCGGCAGGGAGGTCCTGGAGGAGATCTTGCCTTGGGGCTACTTTTGGGCGTAAGACCAGTTTCAAGTAGCAGTCCACATTAGGGAGAGTTGATAGGGAGGGCCTCGCAGCATGAGTCCGCAGGGGAGTTGGCTGCCTTTTCTTGCAGGAGGCGAGGTGTGGGATTGACTGGGTGTTACTTCGCTTGGGTGCTGGGTACTGGGTCGTTGGGGTAGGAGGTCAATCTTGTTGCCTAATAGATTAAGGGCTAAGGGTGAAGAGTTTTAATATGGTGGGAGGTCTGGATGGGAGTGGAGGGTGGAGGGATAGTTGGATTTCCAGAGGGGGGAAAGGAGAAGGCATATGGGAGGGGTAGGAAGGGAGAAAAGAGAAACTACCTTGGGAAGAAAGGGAGAAGAGAAAGGAGAAAAAGTAAAGAAAGGAATAAAAAAAAGGAAAAAATAAATAAATAAATAAATAAATAAATAAATAAATAAATAAATAAATAAATAAATAAATAAATAAATAAATAAAATAAAAAAAGAAGTGGTGAGAAGAGAGGAGAGAATAGCAAGGGGATGCCAGTTTGCTTGAATGTGTTCGTTGAATAGGGCATGTAGTTTGTGTCTGTACGTTGCTGATACTGTTTCGGTGGTCTGTCTGGTCACGTGCTTCAATCCCTAAAAGAAGGTATAACCTAGAGATAAAGTGTATGTTAGAGAGTTTTCTCGGGGCCGCCTTGTAATGTAGACTAGGTATGGTATCTCGTGTGGTATCCCGAGCTGCCATCTTAGATTGTCCGCCTTTTGTATCTAAGAACACCTGTGGACAGAAAAGCTGAGAGATTATTTTAAATATAGTAAGATAGAGGCATTAATACGTATTGATATGGGATGTTTCCATTGGAGTCAGTGGTTTGCCGTGGTATTCTTTACCTGTGTTCCTATATACGATCTCTGGGGGATTATTGTGGGCCATTGTTGTAGAAGGTTGATTACATACCTGTTCTCTCTATGCTGCTGTTTCTGGTGTTGCTGTTTTCTTTGTGGTATAATGTGTAGTCAAGAGTTTGCGTTGTTCCTTTTTCATGTATTTTGGGCACTGTTCCCATGTACATGTCGACTATTCCAGTGTTTGGAGCTTCTACCGTTAGACCCTGTTATTTGATTATTAAGTATTAGTTGTGTTTGAGATATATGTTCTATGTGCTTCAGAATAGTGCTACCATTCTGTGTTTATCTTTTGTCTTCTGACTTACTTTGTTTAACATAACATGATCTAGGTCCATCCACGTTGCTGCAAAATCTGTGATTGTATCGTTTCTGACTGCCATGTAATATTCCATTGTGTATAGATACCACATCTTAATGATCCATTCATCTGTTGTTGGACATCGTGGTTGGTTCCAAGATTTGGCTATTATACTGAGTGCTGCGATAAATAGTGGGGTGCACACGTATTTTGGGATGAATGTTCTTCCCACTTGGGGGTATATACCTAGGAGTGCAATTGCCGGGTCAAATGGGAGCTCAATTCTGAGTTCTTTGAGCACTCTCCAGACTGTTCTCCATAGGTGTTGGACTAGGGGGCATTCCCACCAGCAGTGGATGAGAGTTCCCTTCATACCGCATCCTCGCCAACAAAGATTGTTCTCAGTATTTTTGATGTGAGCCATCCTCACTGGTGTAAGGTGGTATCTCATTGTTGTCTTGATTTGGATATCTCTGATGATGAGAGAAGGTGAGCATGTTTTCATGTGTTTGTTGGCCATCCTTCTGTCCTCCTCAGAGAAGTGTCTATTCATTTCTTCTCCCCATTTTTTATGGCTTTATTTGGTTTTGAGGGGCTCAGTTTTCTGAGTGCTTTGTAAGTTCTAGATATCAGCCCTTTATCTGATATGTCTAGTGAAAAGATTTTTTCCCATTCTGTTAACTGTCTTCTTGCATTAAGTAAAGTTTCTTTCGCCATGCAGAAGCTTTTTAGTTTGATGTAGTCCCATTTGTTTATGTTTGCCGCTAAGGTTCTTGCCATTGGTGCTCCGTTCTCAAAGACCTTTTTGATATATAGGTCTTCGAGTGTTCTGCCTATTTTATTCTCGATAAACTTTATGGATTCAGGCCTGATTTCAAGGTTTTTAATCCATTTTGAGTTGACTTTTGTATAAGGAGTGAGGTATGGGTCGATTTTTACTTTCGTACATGTGGTTTTCCAGTTGTGCCAACACCATTTGTTGAATAGGCTTTCTTTGTTCCATTTCAGATTCTTGCCTCTTTTATCAAATATTAGTTGGCTGTATATCTTGGGGTTTATGTCAGGGAATTCTGTTCTGACCCACTGATCTGAGGTCCTGTCTCTGTTCCAGTACCATGCTGTTTTGATTACTATGGCTTTATAATATAGTTTCAAGTTAGGTAAGGAGATTCCACCCAGCTTCTTGTTTTTCAGTATATGTTTGGCTATCCTGGCTCTTTTGTGGTTCCAGATGAATTTTGTGATTGATTGTTCTATTTTTTTAAAGAATTGTGTCTGGATTTGAATAGGGATTGCGTTAAACCTATATAGGAGTTTGGGTAGGATGGTCATTTTGACTAAATTGATTCTACCTACCCATGAGCATGGGATGTTCTTCCATTTCTTTAGATTGTCTTCAATTTCTTTCTGAAGTGTTTTGAAGTTTCCCTGGTATAGGTCTTTCACTTCTCTTGTAAGGTTGATTCCTAGATATTTGATGTTTTTTGATACTATCTTAAATGGGATTGTAATTTTAATCTCTCTCTCCTCGGCTTCGTTGTTTGTATATAGAAACGCTACTGTCTTTTGTGTATTGACTTTGTATCCAGCCACTTTGCTGTATTGGTTCATTGTTTCTAGGAGTTTTACTATGGACTCTTTAGGGTTTTTGATGTATATCATCATATCATCGGCAAATAGAGATAGCTTGTGTTCCTCTTTCCCTATTTGAATTCCTTTGATTCCCTTCTCTTGTCTGATTGCTATTGCTAGGACTTCTAAGGTTATATTGAATAAGAGTGGAAAGAGTGGGCAGCCTTGCCTAGTTCCTGACCTTAGTGGGAATGCTTCTAGTTTCTCGCCATTGAGTATAATGTTGGCTGTAGGCTTTTCATATATAGCTGTAACTATCTTGAGGAAGGTTCCTTCTAACCCTATTTTGCTGAGAGTCTTTAACATGAAAGGATGTTGGATTTTGTCAAACGCCTTCTCTGCATCAATTGATATGATCATGTGGTTTTTGTCTTTCATGTTGTTAATGTGGTGTATAATGTTGATTGATTTGCGTATGTTGAACCAACCTTGCATTCCTGTTATGAATCCCACTTGGTCGTGATGTATGATCTTTTTGATGAAGTGCTGGATTCTGTTTGCTAAGATTTTGTTGAGTATCTTTGCATCTATGTTCATTAGTGAGATTGGTCTGTAGTTTTCTTTTTTGGTGGTGTCTTTGCCTTCTTTGGGGATGAGTGTGATATTAGCCTCATAAAAGGAGTTGGGGAGAATTCCTGTTTTTTCTATGGTTTGGAAAAGCCTATGGAAAAGTGGTAGCAAGTCTTCTTGGAATGTTTGATAGAATTCACCTGTAAATCCATCTGGGCCTGGGCTTTTGTTCTTAGGGAGTTTTATAATTACCTCTTCAATTTCCTCTGAGGTAATTGGTCTGTTTAGACTTTCTAGATCCTCCTTTTCCAGTCTTGGAAGAGGGTGTTTTTTCAAGAATCTGTCGATTTCTACTGGGTTCTCTAGCCTAGTTGAGTATAGTTGTTCATAATATGATCTCATGATATGTTGTATTTCTTGGGGTTCTGTTGTAATCTCTCCCCTTTCATTTGTGATCCTACTGATTTGGGTGTTTTCCCTCTTTTTTTGGTGAGTTTTGCCAATGGTTTGTCTATCTTGTTTATTTTTTCGAAAAACCAACTCCTGGTCTCGTTGATTTTTTGTATTGTTTTCTTAGTTTCTATGCTGTTTATTTCTGCTCTGGTTTTTATTATTTCTTTCCTTCTGGTTGTGGTTGGATTTCTCTGTTGCTGTTGTTCTAATTCTTTGAGGTGATCTTTTAAACTGTTGGTTTTGTTGTTTTCCTGTTTCTTGACATAGGACTGTATTGCTATGAGTTTCCCCCTAATTACTGCTTTTGCTGTGTCCCACAAATTTTGACATGTTGTCTCTTCATTGTCATTTGTCTCAAGGAATCTTTTTATTTCTTCCTTGAGTTGTTCTTTGATCCAGCTGTTGTTGAGCAGCATGTTGTTTAATCTCCAGGTATTAGTTTTTCTCCATTGCTTCTTCTTGACTTCAATTTTGACCTCTGTTGCATAGTGATCTGAAAGGGTACTTCTAATGATCCTTACCTTTGTGGTCTTATAGAGGTTGGTTTTGTATCCTAAGACATGGTCTATTCTGGAGAATGTTCCATGTGGATTTGAGAAGAATGTGTATTCTGCTTTCTGGGGATGGAGTGCTCTATATAAGTCTATTAGTCCTAGATCTTCTAATTTTTCATTTAGGGCTCTTATTGCTTTGCTATTTTTCTGTTTGGTGGATCTGTCCAGTGGTGATAGTGGAGTGTTGAGGTCCCCAACTATTATCACATTTCCCTTCATGTGTTTCTCCAGGTTTGCGAGCAGTTGCCTCACATATTTTGCTGGCTCTACATTCGGTGCATAGATATTGACCAGGGTTAGTACTTCTTGATCTAATGTTCCCCTGATCAGTAGGTAGTGGCCCTCTTTGTCTTTGACCACTTTCTTGATATTGAATGCAATTTGGTCTGATACTAGAATGGCTGTCCCTGCTCTTTTTTGTTTTCCATTGGCCTGTATAATTACTTTCCATCCTTTTATTCTAAGCCTATGCTTGTCCTGTAGTTGTAGGTGTGTTTCTTGCAGACAGCAGAAGTCCGGTTTATTTTTCCTAACCCAGTTCTCTACTATGTGTCTTTTAATTGGAGAGTTTAGTCCATTAACATTTAGGGAAATTATTGAGAGAGAGGACTGTTTTGTAGTTGTATTGTTTGGAGTGGTTGTTGTTACAGTCGGGGGTTTGGATTGTGTAATTCGTCTCTGAGTAAGTCACTTAGGATCGGCTTAGTCTGCACAAATAGTTCAAGTTCGCTCATGTTTGAGAATGTTTTTAGTCTGCTCTCCCATATGAATGATAGTTTTGCTGGATATTGGACCCTGGGTTGGAAGTTTCTTTCATTCAGTCGTTTTAATATGTCATTCCACTGTCTTCTTGCTTGAATTATTTCAAATGGGAGATCAAGTGGCTATTTTAAGAAAAAAATAAGTGCCACAAAAGCACCAAACATATATAGATCCAGCACAAACTCTATGGTAAAATCACTTTGAATGTTAATGGATTAAGTGAACCAATTAAGAGACACAGAATGGCAGAATGGATTAGACAATTGAACCCAACATTCTGCTGCCTATAAGAACTAAATTTGAACAGTCAGAGCAAACACAAAGTCAAAGGCTGGAAGACAATTCATCAAGCAAAATAATCCCTTAAAAATCTGGTGTGTTCAAAAGATAAAAGAGCTGGAAGTTACAGCTCACCTCATGAAGCTCACCACAAAGAGTGATGAATTTAGTTAAAGAAATAACTACATTTTGAACTGTCCTAATAATGAGAATGTATGAGGAAAATGGAAAGCCTGTCTAGAGTACAGGTGGGGGTTGGATGGGGAGGAGGGAGATTTGGGACATTGGTGATGGGAATGTTGCACTGGTGATGGGAGGTGTTCTTTACATGACTGAAACTCAAACACAATCATGTATATAATCAACGAGTTTAAATATATATATATATATATATATATATATATATATATATATATATATATATATATATATAAAATCTAGTGTGTTGACATACTTAGAAATGACATAGACTTGAGGCTATAAGAAGGTTGTAAGAGACAGCAAAAGTCATTTCTTAATCATCAGGGACATATATGCCACAAAGAACTCACACTCCTAAACTTGTATGCACCTAATGAGAGACCAGAAAAAAAATATTTAAAACAGTTAATAAATTAAAAGAAAACATTGATACCAACACAATAGTATTAGAAGACTTCATTAATTCTCTATCACCTCTTGATAGATCAAATGGTCTAAAACTCAGTAAGAAAATATTGCTTTGAAGAAAGAAATGGAAGAGAGGGCCTTGGTGTATATGTTTATATATGAAAACTCTGTAAGAAAATATTGCTTTGAAGAAAGAAATGGAAGAGAAGGCCTTAATGTATATATTTATATATGCATGTACACACATATACATATATTTTGCCTTTTATCTCCAAGATGTCAAATATAAATTATTATCTAGCACATATGTGTCTCTTTTTATATAAAATATTTATTTAAGCACCATGATTATAAACACTATTGTGGTTGGGTTTTAGTCATAAACAGAACACCTCCCCTTTTACCAGTGCAACATTCCCATCACCAATGGTCCCCTTCTCTTCTTTCCAACCCCTGCCTGTATTTGAGACAGGCATTTTACTTCTTTCACTCATTAAGATAGTTATTATAGTTGTTAGTGTAGTTATTTCCCTAACTGCACTCACCACTCTAGTGATGAGTTTCATATCATGAACTGGCCCTTCCAACCCTCATCTCTGTTGTTTCTGGGCATTATTAAAATAATATTCTTAATTTTTCTTAAAAGACCAGGGACTCAGACAGACTCCTCCCATATCCCTTCTTATATCTCAAATAGAGCCACATTATGGAATCATCTTAATCAGCATCATATTTGGAGGGAGAAAAATGGAGGGTACCAAGACCAGACAGTCCTATGTCCATTTGGTGGAAATAAAAAATGATCAGACTTTAACACAAAATCCAAAGTCAATGACAGCAGAAATGATATTCAATCTACATCAAGATGTACATGGGGTAAGCAGCTGCACTAGCATTACGGGGGGTATAGGAAGGGGAAACCAACTAAAAAAACTTTACTGCATAACTTATGAAACTGTGCACTGGTGAAAGGTATTGTACATTATATGATATAAAAACAATCATGAACAACTTTGTACTTGTGTGTGTGGGGGAAGTTATATTATGAACAATCTTGTAAACCATAGTGTTTACTAAAGTACTTTTAAAAATGTAAAAAATCTGAAAAATGAACAACATAAGAACTACAATGCAGACAGGAAAAGGAAATATGAAACCTAGAGATGAAATTAATGAACTGGAGTTCTCAGTGAAATCTAAAAGATCAATAAAAACCAAGACTTGTTGTTTTGAAAAATAAGCAATACCAATAAACCGCTATCAGGATTTAGAAAGGAAGAAAGAACTCTTGTAAAACTAATCAAAAACCAAAAGGAAGAAATCACAACATATATAATAGACATTCTATTTCTTCTTCTAAGGGATCTCAGAGATTACTTGAAGAAACTCTATGTCACAAAATGATAGGACCTAAGAAAGATATAAATTCTTTAAATTCATTTAATAGAGCAAGATCAAGCTAAGATGAGTTGAAATATCTAAAAAGACATATCACTATTGATGAAATTGAAAAGTTGTCACAGACAAAAAGCAGGGGCCCTGGTGGATTCGTTAATGATTTCTCCCAAATATTTAAGAAAATACTACTCAAAATTTTTTACCAATTCTGCCAGAAAACTAAAAATATAGAAACTCTCCAAGTAGTTTCTATGAAGCAAGCATCACTCTGATACCAAAAAGCAGAGACAACACACACATAAAGGAGATTAGAGGCTGATGTCCTTGATAAATACAGAAGCAAAGGTCCTTAACAAAATACTACCAAATAGATTTCATCCAAAAAGTACATACAGCATGAGCAAGTAATATTTATCTCAGGGATTCAAATTTAACATTTTAACATACAAAAGTAAATCAACATATGATGTTAATAAATAAAAATGATCAGTTATCATATGGAGCCATACAGAGAAAATATTTGACAATATTCAGTAAACATTATGATTAAAACTCTCAACAAAATGGTAGTCAAAGAAAGTTTCTTTAATATAATCAAAGTTATTTAACACAAATCCATAACATACTAATGGGAATAATTAAAATTCTTCCCTTTGAGATCAGGCATGAGACAAAGTTGCACTATCACTTGTTTTCTTCTATATAGTACTGAAAGTTTTTTTTAAATATAATTTTTATTTTAGTCATAGTTGCTTACATATCATTCACAATAATATTCTAGGCACATATTAACATTGAATCAGGGGAGTTCCCATCACCGAATTGTCCTCCCTCCACCTCTGTTCCAGTCCTGCTTCCCATATCCTCCACTCTCACCCCTCTCCCCCAGGCCGCCATCATGAGTGGTCCCCTCTGTGCCTCGTTCACTACTTAGTGATCTTACATCTGTTTGGTCTTGGTAGCTCCATTATTTCCCTCTCTAATTGGGAGGCAGGACTAGATAGTTCAAGTTATGTGGTTTTGTTTGAAGAAAAGTAATAAAAGGGGGTAAAAATCAAGCATGCCGAAAATGAGTGGAGTCCTCAATCTAGAGGCTCTCATTCTCGGTTTGAGAGAGGAAGGGGAAAAAGGTGAAGTACCACAATAGTACAAAAAGAAGTACCAAATAAAATATCCAGTGAGCACTACAGCAATAAATATAAGCACCGCATAATAGCCATGGTCTTGAAATAAAAACATGACAGAGTGCAAAAAGGGAGAAGAGAAAAGAAGAAAGAAAAATAAATAAAAATGAAGAAAACAACTTCAATGTCCACCTCAAAACAAAGAAATTGACAAAAACTAGATAAATATATAAATAAAAAAAAGATTATTTTGTGCTTTTTGTCTTCTTTTTTCCCCTCCTGAATAAGCACAGTAAATATTGGGGTCATTTGAAAAGGAATTCCCTAAGAGATACATGGTTTCTCCACCGTTGGAGTATATTGTCATGGGATTAACTATAGACTTCTTTCAAGTTCATTTACTCTCATCTTGGTGAAGAAGACATCTGCTCCGACCTGGGTGATTAAATCAGACCTCTGTATTTAGAGATCTCAGTATCTGCACAGGTCCAGGAGTGGAACTTATGATGAAGTCTTTCTTTGTGGTTCTAGAAGTTCTTTTTCCTCAGTGTCATTTTAATATGTCTTCTGTGGTTGCTGGTCTTGGTCTTTACGCTGATATTAAGATGGAGCCTGGGATAACGTCTTTCGTTATGTTTCCAGAAGACCCATTCAGTTGCAATTGTCTCAGTCAGGCCTCTGGAATAGAGATCATGGTTGTTTTGCAGTCGTAGATCAATCCCTAGGTTAGGGCTTTGCTTTTATTTTTTTAATTGGTCCCAGGATACATATTGCCCAGTCATGGATCTATCAGTCAGTCATGTAAATCGCGATCTTGGCTTTTGCGCTGACCAAAGGGTGACAAGTCTTCTGATTTTGTCTTATCGTTAGCTGGTGTGGTAGAATAACCTACTCTTAGGTCAAGTTGTTCCCAATTTCCTCATCAGGATATCATATTAGAGCTGGCACATGTTGGTGTCCAAAAAGTATTAAGGATGTCCCATTGGGATTCGGTTCCTGAAGCTGTTGTGAAGAACTGTGTCATTTCTATGTCTGGGATCCAAGGTTCAATGCTGGACAGTCGGTATCTAATCACCTGGGGTCTAAGTTGGGTCCACATGACATATGTTCAAGGTGGGAGATGCCCCTGTATTGTAAAAAAGTATGAGTTCTTATCCCTACTAGATAAGAGCTTGTTTTTATACGTAAGATTTCCCCTTTTTTTAGTGTGCCTTTGCAGGAAGGAATGGTACTACATTATATTGCCGGTGCATTTGGGGTGGAAAGAGAAGAAAACAGAAACAAGTACACACCCAAAAAAGATAAAAATAGAAATAAAAATATCTGTGCTCACATATATATAAAGAAAAAAGATGAAAAAAAGAAATAAAAAAGTAAATAAAGGAACAAAGTGATGCAGGAGACTATCTTATATTTGGGGAAAAGCAGGTAAGGAGGTGGTGTTGTACAGGTCTTATAGTGGTGAAGGGAGTGTGTGTAAGTCTTCCACTACATTCTTGTTTACATCAATATGTATCTTTATATTTGTGAGTAAAAGCATTAAAAGCTTTGCTGACCTAACTACTGTTTGGTATATCTTGTTGGGTATCCAAATATTGGTAGACACACACACACATATATACATATGTATATATAATAATATATATGTATATATATTGATTAGTCTTCTTGATCTCTCATTCCCTGGATCAATAAATAGTTCACATTACAATTTATAATTAATTTTTTAGACTGCAGGGAATTTTATTTGATATAGTTTTGGCTTTTTGTTTTTGTTGGATTGGTTATTTGGTTCATATAAGTAACATTTCAGTAGTTTATTCAGTGGGCTGTTCCATTATTATAATTATTGTCAGATCTCATTTGAGAGTGTTTTTATGAATCCCTCCCATCTAAATGAGAACATAGCAGAGTAGTGGTCCCTAAGTATAAGGTTTATTTTATTTAGTAATTTGGATATGCCATTCTTTTGTAACCTGTACTAGTCTATATTGAAGAACTGTTTTGATCTTCTTATGTGATTTCCCTTATCACTAAAGTATTTCTGCTCTCATAATGGTTTTAGTTCATTTCTCTGTTTGTTGTTATTGTTTTTGTCATTTTGATTACTATGTGTCTTGCTGTTGTTATGTTTGTGTCTATTTTGTTTGGTATTCTTTTCGCCTATTATATTTTTACAGCTGCCTCCCTTCATATAGTGCAGTTCTCAGTTACTCTCCATTATTCCCCTTTCCCCTTTCCATCACCTCTTGTATCCTTTGATTTAGAGATTATTCATCTTGTCTTTGTTCATAAAATGTTCTACATTTTTTTCCACTTTTTAATTCTTTATTTTTTCAAATTCTTTATGAATGATGGCTTATAGTTTATCTTTCAGTCCTTCTAAATGGTTCTCCAGCTGTGAGAATTTGATGCTATGTTGCTAGTGTGTATTCTTTAGGTTCTTTAATTGTATTTGTATAAAATCTCTATCTTCTTAAAAAGTACTTTTTATGTTGCTTAAATATCTCATCTAGTGATTGCTTAATTTTACTGGCAAGTGCTTCCTTAATTTCTGTTGACAGTGTGTTGACTTTGGGTCCTCATCAACTAGGTCCAAGAATTTTGATTGCCTTTTGAATTTAATTGCTTTCTGTCCCTATCTGTGATTACAGCTGATTTTGCTAGTTTCCTATTGTTATTCAAGTTTTGTAGGTGTTAATAGTGATGGTTTTTATTTACAGTTACTTGAGAAATAATATTCTGAATTGTTTATACCAGATGGTTACTAATAATACACCTGCTGTTTATATTATTTTTCTTACCATGCAGTGTTATATGAGTATGCCAAGGGAATTGTCAACTAGTTACTACATTAAAAATTAAAGGCTTTGCATTTTCTGAAAAATAAGAGTCACATTGTACCTACCCTCAATATGAGATGTGTGTTTTAAAATGTTTATGCTGACCCTATTGTATCCATGTGATTTTTGGTTTTGGCCTAGGGGTGGGATACAGGACAGAGGTTGGAGTTCCCCAGATTTGTAGGCATATGGCTAAACATATTTTAGAGTGAAGAACAGCAGGACTGGGCTGTGAAATTCTCCAACTTAGGTTTTGAAGATCCCATCTTAATATACCTTAAGACAGCACTGAAGTTAATAATCTTTCCCCCAAAATTTTCATTAACTTATTTTAAACTATTTATTATGGAGATTTTTATCTTCACCCAACAGTTTCTTTCAGACATGTGCATGGTTCACTCCTGGCAGTACTTGGAAAAACCATATGCAGTTTCAGTCATTCAATAGAATTTGGTCACATGTAAGTCAAGCGTTCAATCCCAATGGATATATCTATGGCCACTGAAAAACATTATTTTGTGTTAGGTATAAGTATAGGTTAAAACCCAAAGACACATTATTACCCAGTATTTTTTTTGCTTACCTGATTGTTTTATATTTTTCTGTGTAATATATCCAATTCATTTAAACTTTCCATGAATTATATGAGTTGGGAATCCACTCACTGTCTCGTATATTCTTTTTACAGAGCCCTCTGGTCATGTCTTTTGTTTACTTCAAGAAATGTATATCTAAAGTAAGAAATGAGCTGATTGAGGTTAACATATCTGTGTTTGAATAGGACCTTTTTGAATTTATTTTTCTTTTCTGAAAAATGTAAGAATTGTATGTTCTGCTGTATTACAAGGGTCAAATAAGACACTATTCATAAAAAATAACAAATAAGATAATATTCATAAAAACTAGAACCTGACACTGGAGTGTCTAATAAGAAATACAAAATCATTTTATTCATATTTTAATTATTAGACATATTTGTTTAAGATATTATCATTTTGACAGTATATCCTTAGAAGTTATTAACATCTGAGGTTGCAATCATCCTAAAATTCAAGACATTTTCTATCTTTCTGGGAAATTATATCTGTCTTCCAGAGTTGTGCTCAGATATCAGGCTTCTATCAATATCTTAAAGATACATTTTCACCTGTTCTTTCTGTTTAACTTACTTGTATGTATTCATCCTGAGAAAAGAATGTAACTTTAGTACCTGGATCAATGTCTTTGATTTGCTTTTTATTTCTCTTCTGGTTTGCTATGAAAATGAATAAGTGGTGTCTGACCTTCCTTTGTTAAACTTTTATTGGTAAGCAGCTTATAAATATACTATGAAGTTCTGGTAACAGAACCAAAACTGCAATACATTTAAATAATATTATATGAAACAACAAGTGATGCATAGCTACAAGATAATTCAAAACCTATAAAAAGGGTGTTATTAAATTCTTTAACTTCAATAATTTTTGTAAAATAACAGTGGCTTAATTTTTGTTTAAAAAGTAGACTAAATGGATAATAAAATAAACCTAAGACTTGCTGCTTATAAAAGTCTTAATTGAATTGCCCTGATAAAAAAGAAGCAAAGTGACACAGAATTGATACCCAATCTTCAACAAGCTATACACAGAGGGGACTAGTTATACTAGCAGTCTGGGGAGCAATGGAGTAGGTTGCTGGATACAGGGTTGGAGGGAAGACAGCACTGGTGGTGGGAATACCCCTGATTCGATTATACTATGTACCTTAAATATTACTGTAAAGACTTGTAATTTATGTTGGTCACAAGAAAAATTATTTTAAAAAGAAGTAAAGTGAAAATTGGGAAAGAAATGTATAGGTACACAGTAGTTTTTAAAAATGTAGGGCCATGCTTATTACATAAAGATGGAAGATCTGAAAACCAAAGTAGTATGAGCTCATTGTATATAGCCTCTGTGATAAGGACTTAGAAAGGACATAATCAAGGACATTTCGAGGAAATCAAACTTTTTATGAAAAAACACTCCATAAGGCTCAAGAAGAAATGAAAGTTGAAATGATAAAACTTCAAAAAGAAATTACAGCACTGCAGAACTTGGTAGGCAGATGAAAAAACTTAAAGGCCACACCAGCACAATAACATAGTCAAGGAAAGAATCTAGGAGCATGAAAATGAGCTGCATAACACTTCCAGACAAGAGAAAAAGATGAAAAAGATTCTTAAAATAAAGAAACAGAAAAAGTAAATGATCCACAAAATTAATGAACAGACAACAATAGAAATTAGGGATAAGTTCATCAGTAACAACAGAAGAATCATTGAGGTCCCAGATGTCCAGGGAAATATTCCTATGTAGAAGCACCAGTCAAAGACATCACTGTTGCGAAGTATCCAGAAATGAATAAATGTATGAACCCACACCCTAGACACCTGATGGACCCATCTATAAGACAAAAATAAAAATATTCTATGGAACATCATTGTCTCAATGATCCTAATTATAAAAATAAAATCTTATGATCATAAAAATAGATGCAAAGACTACATTTGACTAGGTAGAGCACACAGTCATGTTAAAAAACTAAACAAGATGTGAATTAAAGGAACTTTCCTCAATGTAGTCAAATCTATTTACCAAAAGCCTATGGAAAACATTATACTTACTCAATGGGGACAAACTAATATCTAGCAGAATATCTGGCAAAATCTTCTAAGATCTGACAAAAGACAAGGTCACCCACTCTCACCACTACTGTTCAATGTAGAATGGAGTGTTCGTGCCCTACCAAATAGGCAAGAAAAAGATATCAAAGCTATCCAGACAGTAAAGGAAAAAGTCAAGCTCTCACTGTGAATGACATGACATTTTATTTTGAAAATAAAAAAAAATATATAAGAAAAAAGCTACTAAAATAATGTATTAGTTTAGTAAAGTGTCAGGTTATAAAGTTAATATGCAAAACTCTATGGCTTTTTCTATATAAATAATGACAGAGAATAAGGATATATTAAAAGTCTCATACACAATTATGCTTCAGAAAAACAAGACTTTGGCATCAACTTAACTACTGAGGTGAAAGACCTATATAAAGAAAACTACAGTACACTGCTTTAAGAAATAAAAGAGGTCACAGACAATAGAAATGTAAATCCTGTTAATGGATTGGGAGGATTAACATCATTAAAATGTCTATATTTCTCAAATACTGTACAAACTTAATGCAATCCCTATAAGTATACTCATAAAGATTTTCAAGAAAATAGAGAAATACTTCTGAATTTTATATGTAATAATAAACATCCAGCAATAGCTAAAGAAGTAATTGGGAAAAATAAGATGGGAAGCATCATTTTTCCCAATTTCAATTTGTACTATAAAGTACCAGCCATTAAATAGCTTAGTAATGCAACAAAGACAGACCATTAGATCATTGAAATAGATTGAAATCTACTAATATTGACCCTCAGCTATCTGATGTATTAATTTTTGATAAAGGGGCAAGAAATGCAATGTAGATCAAGAAAAGCCTCTTTAACAAGTGTTTTTGGTAAAACTGGTTACTTACATGATAAAAGGGTACTCAGACTTCTCTTTAACACCATGTGCAAAAGCCAAATAAAAATGGATTAAAAGCATTGATATCAGACCTGAAAGTAAAGTGCAGAGAAGAAAACGTAGGCAGAACACTCCATAACATTGGAGGTAATGGCGTTTTCAAGGATCAAACACCACTAGCTAAGCAAATGGATGCAAAGATTAACAAATGTGACTGCATTCAACTAAGTAGCTTCTGTACCCTTAAAGAAAATAGTGACTAAGTTACAGAGTCTGCTGATGGAATGGGAGAAACTATTCACTCAATATCCATCAGGTAAGGGCTTAATACTAAGATACACAAGGCACTGATAGATGTTAGCAAGAAAAGAAACAAACATCTAACCCCATTCAAAAATGGGTAGAATAAATGAACATTTACCCAAAGAAGAAACACACATGGCCAAATGATGCATGAAAAAATGCTCCACGTCACTAATCATCAGGGAGGTGCATATTCAAAACAACAACAATAATATATTTCACAACACAGAGCCCGGCATACATCAAAAGAACAGGAACAACCCATGTTGGCGCAGATGTGGGGAAAGGGGATTCTCATTTACTGCTCTTGCAAATGTAAATTAGTCCAGTTCTTTGGTAAACAATATGGATATTCCTCAAAAAAAAACTAGAAATTGAGCTTCCATGTGGCCCAACAATACATTTACTGGGATTATTCACTAGGAGCCCAAAACACACATAGCAGAAAAGCCTTCTGCACTCCTATGTTCATGGGAGTACTAACAGCCAAAATCTAAAAACAACTCAAATGGCCAAGAATAGTTGAGTGTCTAAAGAAAAAGTGGTGCATCTATACAATGCAATAATTTGCAGTTGTTAGGAAAAATAAAGACATTAAATTTGCTTATACAAGTATGGGTATGAAGAGGATTATGCTCAGTGAAATGAGCCAGTGGGAGAGAGACAGACATAGAAGGATCGATCACACTCATTTGTGAGATATAAAAATATGATAATATCCAGAGTTAATAAATAAAGGGCCAAAAGGACCTCTGTAGGAAGTTTACCACAAATAGCTGGACTCTAGTTAAGGGAGAGAAATAAAAAGGAAGAATGAGCGAATGAGCAAGTGAGAGAGAAAATGTATCTGCTCTAGAGGGCAAGGAAGAGGGCAGAGGGAAGGGCAAGAGGTAAACTGGAAGTGTGCACTGATGAATAGTGTTGCATACAATATGACTAAAATTCAATCATGAACATCTCTGTAACTGTGGAAAATAAATAACTATATTACATATAATCTTGTATGCCATGGTGTCCAAATAAAGCAATTTTTAAATATAGAAAATTATATAAACTGAAATCAAATTTGTTTTTACAAGATGTGGGGTGTAGCAAATAAATGAAATGGAAGAAGTGCATTACAAAGCATTACAATTCATAACAATAAATATCATTGTATTGCTAATTGATAATATAATATAAATTATACTTAAATCAAATAATCTAAATAAAATAAATTAACATCTATGGTGGCTTTAGCTAACACTGCTGTATCATACATCAAAATGTTCATAAGAGTATTGCTGGGCCCGGAGAGATAGCACAGCGGTGTTTGCCTTGCAAGCAGCCGATCCAGGACCAAAGGTGGTTGGTTCGAATCCCGGTGTCCCATATGGTCCCCCGTGCCTGCCAGGAGCTATTTCTGAGCAGACAGCCAGAAGTAGCCCCTGAGCAACGCTGGGTGTGGCCCAAAAACCAAAAAAAAAAGAGTATTGCTAAGAGTTTTCTTTATGATAAAACAATTTTTATATATAGCTGAGGTTATAAGTATTATTTTCCAATCTTGTGATAAATACTTCATAATTCATGCAAAGTATAATATACACCTTTAATTTATATAGTAATTTTTTTGGTTTTTTTTTTTTTGAGTCACACCTGGCAGTGCTCAGGGGTTACTCCTGGCTCTGCGCTCAGAAAATGCTCCTGGTAGGCTCCGGGGACTATATGGGATGCTGGGATTAGAACCACCGTCCTTCTGCAGGCAAGGCAAACGCACTACCTCCATGCCATCTCTCCAGCCCCGAATTTTTATAGTAATTTTTCAGTAATTTTGAGTAATCCTATAGAAAAACCATACAACACACCAATTTTACTCCTCAGTAATTTCATTGAAAACATCCCGATTGCATTGAAAACAAATATTTAAAGAAATTATTGTGAAAAATGTTCATGATAGTATTATCTATTAACTGTGGAAAATTGGAATGTTTATCACATTAATAATGAATATATGGGTAATGAAAAATTTTCAATGGTACTGATCTTTATAAAAATAACTAAAGTATTTCAGTACACTACAGTATGAATGTATGTTGAGTGGAAGAATATAAATATAATTTCATTTATATAAACTACAGATTCATCAAATTCATAGAGACAGAAGGCAGGTCAATGACTTTCAGGCCTATAAGACTAGGGCTTGATTTTTTGATATAAACTTTCCCTTGGGATACTGTAAACATTTTAAGTTTTATTTTTATCTTTGGTAGGAATTGGTTGGATTGGTCAGCGTTGCTCAGGTCTTAACTCCTGACTTTGTGCTCAAGGAGTATTCCTGACAATGGTAAGAGTAGTGTTACAATTGTACTAACTAGGTTGCAAACAACCCAAGTACCTTAACATTGTGTTCTCTCTCCAGTCCAATACAAATACTTTATAGCTAGACTTCATTGAATATTGCCTAGAACTGCAAAAGACCTAGATGTAATTAATGGTAATTTTTTAAGTTACATGTGTCTATCACTGTTTAAAAGTAGATAGATTCTGTCTCACATTACTTATTCTGAATTGGCAGAGGATTTTGCTCATCATAGTCAATCTGAGAGTAGGTTTGGCAAAAGACTAATGATACTTTACTATATGCTTCCACAATAATATTAACAGGAATCTAAACATAGTTATCTCAAAGCAAACAACACAATACTACTAGTGCTAATGTTAAAGTTTAAGAGAAAAATACAATCTTTGAAAATGTAGTTTATTATTGTAATTTTGGCAGCTTCTTATTTTCTCATGGTACTATTAATAGGACATTTTGCAATTTATAATAAAATACATCAACATTTTAAAGATTTGCATAACACCACAAATATATACGATGTTATAACACATTAATGAGTTAATGCTTGATTCAATTTTTTAAGTTGAGTCAATGAATTTTGTGGAATAGAGCACAAAATATAGACTAAAACTGAAAATATTATTTGGAATTGAAGTGAACATGTAAGAATTAAGATTTATTGACTTTTAGTATGGAGACAAATACAAAACATGTATTTAAAATTGCTGATAAATTTTAATTTTTCAAATTATACATGATTGAGAATAATTTTCTCATATTGTTACGAACCAAAAATTGCAATATATTGGAAAGTAGAAAATATAGATCTAGTAAGTAGACAAGACCAGAGACAGAAAGTTACAAAACATTAAAATTTTTCCCTTTATAACTAATTGCTTGGTTTTGGAAAATAGTCATTTTTAATTAATAATTGTTATGTGGGTGTGTCTTTTCAGCCAGAGTTGTGGATAAGAAACTCTGATGGGCCCTTTAAGCTTGGCAGACATTTTGGGGCTTCCCCGGGCTTGCTTCAACCTGGAAACTTTGATCTTCTCTGGCATTCATCCCCTGATGGCTTGCCTCGGCTGAGATGAGTGTTTGGGGGCCAAAGTTGCGGATAAAGCTGACTGCTGGGCCCTCTAGACTCGGCAGACATTTTGGGGCCTCCCCTAGCTTGCATCAACCTGGGAACTTTGATCTTCTCCAGCATTAATCCCTTCAAGGCGTGCCTGGACTGAGGTGTGTCTTTTCGGCCGGAGTTGTGGATAAGAGACTCTGCTGGGCCCCTTAAGCTTGGCAGACATTTTGGGGCTTCCCCGGGCTTGCTTCAGCCTGGAAACTTTGATCTTCTCTGGCATTCATTCCCTGACGGCTTGCCTCAGCTGAGGTGAGAGTTTGGGGGCCAGAGTTGCGGATAAAGCTGACTCTGCTGGCCCCCTTAAGCCTACCTATAAGGGGTAGAAGCAGAGGTGTGCGGCCACTCTGCTTCCACCTAGCCAATGAGTACCACCACAACACGTAGAAAAACCCACAGCGTAAGTGTGACAATGGGAAGACTATGCAGACCAACTTCAACCATAGAGAATGAAGATGGAAACTCTGATGACCCAACAATGGCCAACTACCTAAGCAGTCTTTCAGAAATAGAGTTTAGAGAAGAAATATGGAGGTTGCTCACAGAAATCAAAGAAAGTATAAATCAGAACACTAATAAAAATCAAGAGAATATGAAGATAGAAATCAGAAAACTCCAAACTGAAATATCAGGTCAAATAACAGGTCTGAAAAACTCAGTAGACGAATTGAAGAACATAATGGATGAGCTTTCCAACAGGTTAAAAGCAGCTGAGGATAGAATTAGTGCTTTAGAAGACGAGATGCATAACAACTTTACACAGCAGAAGAGATTGGAAAAAAGCCTTAAATCAAAGGATCAGACAATGGAAAAGTTTCTCAAAGAATATAAGCAGATGAAAATAGAAATCTTTGATAAGCTCAACAGAAACAACTTTAGAATCATTGAAGTCCCAGAGACCCAAGAAGAAAATCTCCAGGAAGAATCAATGGTGAAGAACATCATCACAGAGAAACTACCAGAGCTAAAGAAAACATGTGACCAAATCCTGCATGCCCGAGGAGTACCAGCTAAAAAAGACCCCAGGAGAAACACCCCAAGACACATCCTAGTCACCATGATGAAACTCACAGATAGAGAGAGAATACTGCAAGCAGCAAGATCAAAAAGGGAAATTACATTCAAGGGAGCATCCTTGAAATTTACAGCAGACCTGTCACCAGAAACACTCAAGGCCAGAAGGCAGTGGTGGGATATAGTGGCAAAACTCAATGAAATAAATGCTTCGCCAAGAGTACTGCACTCAGCAAAACTCAATTTCAGGTTTGAAGGATGTATACATGGCTTCACAGATAAACAACAGCTCAAAAACTTTGCAGACTCAAAACCTGCCTTAAAAGAAAAACTGAAATATATATTCTAAAAAGAAGACAGAACAAAAAACACACCAAACTTCTACACAAAGATGGCAATAAATTCCATGACAATTATTTCTCTCAATGTCAATGGACTAAATGCACCCATTAAGAGGCACAGAGTGGCGAAATGGATCAAAAAACTGAAGCCAACCTTCTGCTCTCTACAAGAAACACACCTGAATAGTCAGAATAAACATAGACTCAAAATCAAAGGCGGGAGGAAAATCATTCAAGCAAACAACACCCTTAAAAAAGCGGGGGTGGCCATACTAATATCAGATGACACAAACTTTATACTCAGAAAAGTTGTAAGGGACAAAGATGGATATTATGTACTAATCAAGGGATTTGTATAGCAAGAAGAAATCACTCTCCTAAACATATACGCACCCAATGAGGGACCAGCAAAGTATTTAATACAATTGTTGACAAATCTGAAGAAGGATATCAATAATAACACAATAATTGTGGGAGACCTCAACACAGGCTTGTCAACATTTGATAGGTCAATCAAATGGAAACCAAACAAAAATATACTAGACCTGAAAAGAGAAATGGAAGAAAAAGGCCTAGTAGATATATATATAGGGCACTCTATCCTCAGAAACCTGGATACACATTCTTTTCCAATGTACATGGGTCATTCTCCAGGATAGATCACGTGCTGGCACATAAAACATACCTCCATAAAATAAAAAAGATAGACATTTTGCAGGCTACCTTTGCTGACCACAAGGTTCTGAAGTTAGATGTGAACTACAAAGGGACACAGAAGAAAAAATTTAACACCTGGAAGTTAAACAGCCTCATACTCTATAACCAGTGGGTCCGAGATGAAATCAAGGAGGAAATCAAAAAGTTCCTGGAAACAAATGACAATAAAGACACAAACTATCAGAACTTATGGGACACAGAAAAAGCAGTACTGAGAGGAAAATTTATAGCTTTGCAAGCACACATCAGGAAGGAAGAAGGAGCTTACCTGAGTAGCTTAATGACACAGCTTATAGAACTAGAAAGTGCTCAACCAAAGGACCCAAAAATAGGGAGACAGAAGGAAATAACAAAGCTGAGAGCAGAAATCAACGAAGTGGAAACCCAAAAATCAATCTGAAAGATCAATGAAAGCAGAAGTTGGATCTTTAAAAAAAAATAAACAAGATTGATAGATGATTCGCAAAACTCACAAAGCAAAAGAGAGAGAGAAACTTAATAACGTGTATTAGAAATGAAAAGGGGAAGATCACTACAGATACTGCAGAGATTCAAAGGGTATTCAGAGAATACTTTGAGAAACTCTATGCCACTAAAAATGAGAACCTGGATGAAATGGATAAATTTTTGAACTCATATAACCTTCCACGGTTGAATAAAGAAGATATAGCATATGTAAACACCCCCATCACTATTGAGGAAATTAAAACTGTAATCAAAAATTTTCCCAAAAACAAAAGCCCAGGCCCTGATGGATTCACAAATTAATTCTTTCAAATTTTTCAAGAGGAACTACTACCAATCCTGGCCAGGCTCTTTTATAAAATCGAAAAAACAGGAACACTTCCAAATAGCTATTATGAACCCAAAATCACCTTAATACCAAAACCTGATAGAGATGCTGCCAAAAAAGAAAATTACAGACCAATATCCCTGATAAAAACAGATGCAAAGATCCTAAACAAAATCCTGGCAAACAGGATCCAGTGCCTCATCAAGAAGATCGTTCACTTTGATCAAGTAGGTTTCATCCCAGGAATAGAAGGCTGGTTTAACATCCATAAATCTATCAATATAATACACAACATAAACAAAAAAAATAAAAATCACATGGTCATATCAATAGATGCAGAAAAAGCATTTGATAAGGTTCAACACCCATTCTTGATGAAAACTCTCAGCAAGATAGGAATAAAAGGAACCTTTCTCAATATAGTCAAAGCCATCT
Source organism: Suncus etruscus (assembly GCF_024139225.1). NCBI lineage: Eukaryota > Metazoa > Chordata > Mammalia > Eulipotyphla > Soricidae > Suncus > Suncus etruscus. The sequence goes on from NC_064868.1 coordinate 114,095,206, forward strand.
ACCAGAAGCCAGTGGCAAATATTATCCTCAATGGGGATAAACTAAAATCCTTCCCTCTAAATTCTGGTAAAAGACAAGGCTCTCCTCTCTCACCACTCCTATTCAACATAGTACTGGAAGTACTTGCTATAGCGATTAGGCAAGAAAAAGATATCAAGGGAATCCAGATAGAAAAGGAAGAAGTCAAGCTCTCACTGTTTGCAGCTGTCATGATACTCTACTTAGAAAACCCTAAAGACTCTACCAAAAAGCTTCTAGAAATAATAGATTCATATAGCAAAGTGGCAGGCTACAAAATTAACACACAAAAATCAATGGCCTTTTTATACACTAATAATGATAGGGAAGAAATGAACATTAAGAGAACAATCCCATTCACATTAGTGCCACACAAACTCAAATATCTTGGAGTCAATCTGACTAAGGATGTGAAGGATCTATACAAAGAAAACTACAAAACACTGTTCCAAGAAATAAGAGAGGACACACGGAAATTGAAACACATACCTTGGTCATGGATTGGCAGGATCAACATCATTAAAATGGCATACTTCCAAAAGCATTGTACAGATTTAACGCAATTCCTCTAAAGATACCCATGACATTCTTCAAAGAAGTGGATTAAATACTTCTGAAATTCATCTGGAACAATAAACAACCTCAAATAGCTAAAGCACTCCTTGGGAAATGGAATATTGGAGGCATTACTTTCCCCAATTTTAAGCTGTATTACAAAGCAATAGTTATAAAAACAGCATGGTATTGGAATAAAGACAGACCCTCAGATCAGTGGAATAGGCTTGAGTACTCAGAGAAGGTTCCTCAGACATATAACCACCTAGATTTTGATAAAGGAGCAAGAAATCCTAAATGGAGCAAGGAAAGCCTATTCAACAAGTGGTGTTGGCACAACTGGTTAGCCACTTCCAAAAAAGCGAACTCAGACCCCCAGCTAACACCATGTACAAAGGTAAAATCCAAATGGATTAAAGACCTTGATATCAGAACTGAAACTATAAGGTATATAGAACAACATATAGGTGAAACCCTCCAGGACATTGAAACTAAAGGCATCTTTAAGGGGGAGACAGCACTTTCCAAACAAGTGGAAGCAGAGATAAACAGATGGGACTATATTAAGCTGAGAAACTTCTGCGTCTCAAAGGAAATAGTGCCCAGAATACAAAGGCCACCCACTGAGTGGGAGAAATTATTCACCCAATACTCATCAGATAAAGGGCCATATTCAAAATTTACAAGGTACTGACAGAACTATACAAGAAAAAAACAACTAACCCCATCAAAAAATGGGGAGAAGAAATGAACAGACACTTTGAAAAGAAGAAAGGCAAATGGCCAAAAGGCACATGAAAAGATGCTCAACTTCACTAATCGTCAGGGAGATGCAAATCAAAACTACTATGAGGTACCACCTCACACCACTGAGATTGGCACACATCACAAAAAAGGAAAACAAGCAGTGCTGGCGGGGATGTGGAGAGAAAGGAACTCTTTTTCACTGCTGGTGGGAATGTCATCTAGTACAACCTTTATGGAAAGCAATATGGAGATTCCTTCACAAACTGGAAATTGAGCTTCCATACGATCCAGCTATACCACTCCTAGGAATATACTCAAGGAACACAAAAATACAATACAAAAATCCCTTCCTTACTCCTATATTCATTGCAGCACTATTTACAATAGCCAGACTCTGGAAACAACCAAGATGCCCTTCAACAGATGAGTGGCTAAAGAAACTGTGGTACATATACACAATGGAATACTATGCAGCCATCAGGAGAGATGAAGTCATGAAATTTTCCTATATATGGATGTACATGGAATCTATTATGCTGAGTGAAGTAAGTCAGAGGGAGAGAGAAAGACGCAGAATGGTTTCACTCATCTATGGGCTTTAAGAAAAATGAAAGACATTTTTAACAGTATCTCAGAGACAAGAGAGATGAGGGCTGTTAGTGGCAGCTCATGACATGAAGCTCATCACATAGAGTGATGAGTGCAGTTGGAGAGATGACTACACTGAAAACTATCATAACAATGTGAATGAATGAGGGAAGTAGAAAGCCTGTCTCGAGTACAGGTGTAGGGGTGGGGAGGAAGGAGATCTGGGAAATTGGTGGTGGGAATGTTGCACTGGTGAAGGGGGGTGTTCTTTACATGACTGTAATCATACAACTATAATCATGTTTGTAATCACTGTGTTTAAATAAATATAATTATAAAAAAACGAATTGTTATGTGTTGATGTCATATAGCATTGTGGAAAATTATACTCTATAATTTGGGTGTAACTTATAATATTTAAATAACAGCATATAATCACTATGAGCCAAACATCTTCAAATTTCTAGACTTCTAATCCAAAGGTAATTTAAACCACAAAGTATAACTGTCACTGGACTGGTAATGTATAGCTAGAATAGTATGATTGTTGGAAATCCTTGAAAGCCTAGTGAGATATTTGGTCAACCTGTTGTATATCTTTCTTAAAATATGTTTAATGGGGACTGGAGAGATAGCATGGAGATAAGGCGTTTGCCTTTCATGCCGAAGGATGGTGGTTCGAATCCCGGTATCCCATTTGGTCCCCTGTGCCTGCCAGGGGCCATTTCTGAGCATAGAGCCAGGAGTATCTCTTGAGAGCTGCAGGGCGTGACTCCCCAAAAATATATGGGAAAATACATAAGCTTTTTAACAGTGAGTGGGATTTTATTTGGTCTTGACTTTTTTTAAAAAAGGTGTTTATGTTAATGTCATGGACTTTATTTTGAATAATGAATGAAAAGAGAAAATCATGTGGATGAAGGAACTGGGGATAGGAAAGTGTCAGACTTGAATAATGTTTTAAGAAGCTGGGTGTATGGGGTATGGAGGTAAAGCTCATGGATTCATTAAAGTAGACTTATGAAGAGGCTTCAGTTCTTGATAATGAAAAGTCTATGATCATGACAGTGTGTATCTGATGCAGAGTAAAGACTATAACTCACTGGAATGCTTGATGGAAAGTACATATTTCTAAACATTTAATTAAAAATTTAAATGAGGCTAATATTGAATATGATGATTGCGGTGGTGAAGACTGATTCTAAAATTATTAAGGAATTGGTATATAAGAGGGAGGAAAATTGATACTAATTTATTTACATATAAAGCATAGTAATTTATACATACAATAAAGGTTAAGAGTTGATACAGCGATGGGGCCTAAGAGATAGCATGGAGGTAAGGCATCTGCCTTGCATGCAGAATGATGGTGATATGAATCCCAGCATTGCATACCGTCCCCCAGGCCTGCCGGAGTGATTTCTCAGCGTAGAGCCAGGAGTAACCCCTGAGCGCTGCCAGGTATGACCCCCCCAAAAGAGATGATATAGTGATGAAATTCAAAACTAAGTGATGTATTAAAATATTCTATATTATAATGATCGAATCTATCAACAATTATTTTATAAACTTATATTAAGAAATGGAAAAACATGAAAAATTGGAAAAAGTTTAAGTATCCTATGAAAAGGTAACTAAAAGAAAAACTCATAAAATATCATTAGTTGTACTTTGTATTAGTGTTACTTTGATAGGACAGAAAAAATTTCTCCAATAACTGTGGCCAGAGTGGTGGCACAGAGGGGTAAGGTAGGACGGACCACAGTTCGATTCCCTGGAGTCCCATATGGTCCCCCCAGCCAGGAGCAATTTCTAAGAGCATAGCCAGGAGTAACGGGGTGTGCCCCTCCAAAATTTCTCCACTAATATGTAATACATATGTATATATTTGTTAGAATTCATGTAAATAGATATACTCTATGTAAATAAAAATATAGAAAGATAAACCACAAAATGTCCATGCCAATTACAACAAGATTATGGCATTTTAAATAATCTTAATTTATTTCTCTGTGCATTTATTTGTTATATAATTTTACAAATTATTTAAAATTTTGTTATTAGAAAATAAGTGTAAATTGAAGTAAACAAAGTACTTTGGAAAGTATATATTTGGCAACTATTATTTTTTGTTTATTTGGGAGTGAAATATAGTTTACTCATAAATCTCTATTCAGAGGCACTCCACTGAGGGTTTGTTTTTTTTTTTTTTTGGTTTTTTGGGCCACACCCATTTGATGCTCAGGGGTTACTCCTGGCTAAGCACTCAGAAATTGGCCCTGGCTTGGGGGGACCATATGGGACGCCGGGGGATCAAACAGTGGTCCTTCCTTGGCTAGTGCTTGCAAGGCAGACACCTTACCTCTAGCGCCACCTCTCCGGCCCCTCCATTGAAGGTTTTAAGGACCCTATGTGGTTCCAGGAATCAAACCCCAGCCAGCTGTATGCAAGGAGAAAAGTGGCTTACTTAATGTACCATGTCGCCAGCACTTTAACTGGCAAGCTTCATTTGTTAATGTTTCACTATTGGGCATAGAATTTAGATGTACTATTTTTCTCATTAGTTTTGTGACGTTTGGTTTAAAGATGTTAAATAGCCAATGAAATTATTTTTTCTAATCCTACTAGTAGAAAATGATATACAAATGTGTTCTTCTCTAAGAACCAATAGTAAAATTTCCACACTATATATGATCTTAAGAATTGTCTATAGATAACTAGTTCCTAATTATGTAATATGTTTCTAATTAATGAATAATTAATAGTTTTTAGGTTTGTTTTGCCTTTTTTTCTCTAAAATCAGTATCCATTATTATTCAGAAGGTAAAGGAACTAATTATTTAGACCATTTGTTCATAATTTTAAAGGGGGAGAATTTTTATGGAGGGTTCCCAGAGTAGATTTCTATAGCCAAATATCTGTGTAGCAGAATGTACTTTATAATTAACTACAGTTCTTTAGCATTTTTTCTATTATTCAGATATATTCAGCATTAGCACATATTTCATTTTAAGGACTTGGAAATAGTTTATATCTTTTTCTTTTACTTTTTTTGTGGAGGGGGAATCACACCCAGTGATGCTCAGGGATTATTTATGGCTATGCACTCAGAGATCACCACATGGGACTCTGGTGTTCAAACCGAGGTCCATACTGGGTCAGCCGCGTGCAAGGCAAGTGCCCTACCAATGTGCTCTCACTCTGGTCCAGTAGTAGTTTTTCTGTCTTCAATTTCCTTTTATTGACATCACTGACTTGGGATTATAGCCAATTTCACCCCCTTTATCTAAATACCATGGTTAAAAAGGTGTTCATGATTGGGTTTCAGTCATGCATTATACACTGCTCTTCACTAGTGCACATTTTCTGCCAGCAATGTCCCTAGTTTCCTTCTCCTACCCGCCCAGTCGACCTCTCTCTCTGTCTCTTTCTCACTCTCTGTTATTCCCTTTTAGACACCGTGGTTTGCATTAATGTTAAGGAAGGGATACTGTGCCTATCACTTTATATCTGTTCAGCACCATTTCTTGTCCTGTGTGATCAGTTCCAATAATCATTGTCTTAGTAGTACTTTCTCTACACTAACTCCACTACTCCACTACTGTGGCAAGCTTTCTACCATGGACTGGTCCTCCTGGTACCACCTCAATTATCTCTTGATATTATTACCACAGTTTGTTTCTTATATCCCACAGATTAGTGAGATTATTCAATGCATATCACTCTTCCTCTGACTCATTTTACTCAGTATAGTACTCTCCGTATTCATTCAAATAAAATAAATTTAACCACTTCATTTTACTAACAGATGTATGTAGACATACCACATTTTTGAGATACTCATCTGTTCTAGCGCAATTGGATTGTTTCCAGATTCTGGCTATTGTAAATAGTGCTGTGACAAACATAGGATTGCAAAGGGATTTTCTGTTCAGTGTTTTTGGAGTTTTGAGGAATATCTATATTTTTTCTGAAAAGGCTAGATTATTTGCCATTCCCACCAGCAGTGAATGCCAATTTTCTTCTCCCTGCATCTGCACCAGAACAAATTTTTCTTGTTCTTTGTTATATGTGTCAGTATCAGTGATGTGAGATTATATATCATTATTGTTTTGATTTGCATCTCCCCAATGATTAGTGATGGGGAGTATTTTTTCCGGTGACTTTTGATCTTTATTTTTTTCTTTGAGGGTATGTCTGTTCATTGCTTCTCTCCATTTTTGGATGGGGTTCATGTTTTTCTCTCAGATTCTACCAGTGCCTTATATATCTGAGATATTAACCCCTTATTAGATGGGTATTAGATGAACCATTTCTCCCAATATGTGGGTAATCATTGCATCTTAGTCATTGTTTCCTTTGAGGTACAAAAGCTTCCATTTTAATGTAGTTTCACTTGCTTATCTTCGCTTCCACTTTTTTGGCCAGTGGTGTTTCTTCCTTGATATTTTTTACTACTCAGCAGTAAGAAAATATAATGTTATAGAATTTGCTGCTAATAGGTGATCTGGACAGTACCATGTTGAATGAAATGAGTCAGCAAGAACGAATAAACACAGAATGATCTTACTCATATACCAGGTATAAAGAAACATAGTAGGGGGACTACTAAAGCTGAAGAGAATAGTAACAAAAGGAAGGGGAATGTCTTTAGAATGATTGCCACTGGGGGTCATGGGAGAGGTGGGACAGGTCACGAATAGGAGTATTGCAACAATGATAGAGGTGTTCATTCTGGACCAGGACTAAGTGACAAAAGGTGTTGGGGACTGACTTGTTTGAGGCCATTTTGCTGTTCTTTCTGCCATATTCCAGCTTTTCACCTAAAAGCTATTTTGCAGTCTTGCTGTAAGTTTTTGAGCTATAGAGAAAGGAATGTGCAACTGTAGATATAATTAACTCTAGCCCGGAGGAGAGCAACACTGTCCGGTACCGTTATCAGAAACTAGGCCTCACTCCTTAAGACCACATTTCGGAGTGAACTAGGCTATTATCAATAAGTGTATGCTACATTGTCTGTTCAAGATCACTGAGGCAGGCACATCTTGCACCACCTGATAATCAAGCAATTAAAAATGCAGCTTGAAGGACACTAGAGGTTTCCATAGAAACAGCACGTTCAGCATAACTTGAAGGTCACCTAGCCCACTGCCCACTTCCTTATTTAGAGAATGCCTAACTTTCTTTGTTCCTTGAAACCTGAAATATATTCTTGCCTTGTATGGGCCTTCGCGCCAAAAGTATGACTGACATCACCTTTGTACTGCCCCCTTCTCCTTCATTATATAAGAAGGAGCTGTAGCCCAATAAAGGTACCCTTGAACAGTGAGACGCTGCCTTGGGTCTTTATTATTAACCTCTTTCAGATTTTTTACAGGTGTGGTTGCTCTTCTACTCAGCAAAATAGGAGTGCGGTTGTCTGAGAAGCCTTTCCAGCTAATTCCTGCTGGCCGGGTCCCCCCTGGGGGGGCTTCAGGACACCGCATTTTGGCGCCCAACGCTGGGCACGAAGACCACCGCCACACCCCGAACGACTACGGGTCGGCGAGTCCGGAGCTGTTTCATAAATCGCGGGAATTACCCCATCCGGGTAAGCGTTGAAACGAGTTAGCCTTAATCAAATATTTAAACTGCAGTTTTTTCAGTCGTTCTGATCACCGCCCCTGATTGGCTCTTGGGGCTTTGCCCGTTGGCTTCACTTCCATGGGTGTTTTCATTGAGTACTGAACTTAAATTCATTATTGATATTCAGTCTGAGTTGAAAGCCAGACATGTAGAGGTTACCAAAAAGAATATTTGTAATTTTCTTATGTTTATTCATAATGTATGTCATTGGTTTATTATTACCTGTCCAGAAATTGTTGCGTCCACTTGGGACAAAGTAGGACATGAAATGAGTGATTATTTTGTAAATAATGATGATTCACAGAAGGAAAAAATTATGTTCCAATATTGGAGCCTGTTAAGAGATATCATTGTAACTAAAAATGCCGGAACCGCCAAAGACATCATCCATGCCGTTGAATCTCATGTACAACAAGTCTCCCGTGAGTGTTCCAGGACTCCCTCTCGTTCTAATTCTGTCTCTCATCTCCCTTCTCCCTCTGAGAATACTTCCCCTTGTCCTCCCTCCACCACTGATTCTTCTACCTTTGTCTCCAAAGTAACTAATGCTCTTAAAGATCTCTCTAATGCTTCTCATTTATATCCCTCCCTTACTTCTGTCCATGCTTCTGCTCTATGCACCCAGACCCCTACAGAAGAGGCCGCTGCACCCTCTGTGCAAAATCCTAAACAGCCCTTCACTTCCCTAGCTTCAGCTCCATCCCTGTTTCACCACCCTCCCCTCCTTAGCCAGCAATTGCATCAATACAAAGCCTTTAATTGGAAAAGCCTCAAAAAGCCATTTCAAGCCGTAACCTCCTATGGCCCCCAAGCCCCTTACACGCTCTCCTGCTTAGAATCTAAAAGCTGAACTCTTTGTCTCTTGGGAAGTTAACTTTTTTTTCCGCTGCAAAGCCCCTGCAAATAGGCAGGAATCCTAATCTCTAAGCTCGTATAGCTGGCCTCGCCTCTTTTCATACCTTAAAGGTACAGCACACACTTTCCAGGTCCCAGCTTGCCAACATGGCTCTTGCTGCCCTCTATGCCTGGAAGTCGCTCCCCAAAGCCAGCATTCCAGCAGCTCCCCCACACCGGCAACAAACTGTTGCTGCTTTCTCCCTCCCCCCCCTTTTTCTGACTTAAGCTCCCAACTCACCACAATTACATCCATGGTCTCTCACCTCTCTAACAAACTTGATATTGCTCTTAGCTCAAAAACCAGTGCTACCTTTCCTGTCTTTCTCCCTAATGGAGAAAGTCTTCCCACCCACCCCCTCCCCGCCTGCTCAGCAGCCTCCGCAGCTACCTTCTCAAACGCCTCCCACTGATCCCCCGCACCCCAGGGGAAAAATTCTAAATGCCCAAGACGCTCAGTCCCTAACCATGGCAGATTCCTCCTCTCACCGCTCCCCCTCTTAAAGCTATAGATATGAATCTACTTGGCCACATTAAAAATCTTAAACAAATCTTAAGCCTTCAAAAACAAGCTGCTTCTCTTAATTCACAAGTTTCTGCCCTTCAGGCTTTCCCCCGCCCTCCTAAATCTATAGCTGTCTGTCCTTTGCCCACTGAATTCCACGGCCAAGCCCCCCCTCTTGAAAATTCAAAGAAACAAACTATAAAAGTCAGGCTGAGTGCCATAAAACAGAAACTGCTGCAGTGCCTACAAAAAATTCTAAGGGCACAGTGAGTAGGATAATTACAAAGTATCATCTGCTAAGCCATAAAACCTTGCAATATCTACACTTTGCTGTTAAAACTTCTGAGCCTAATGTACCCTTTACTTTGCTCAAACCAATCCTCAGCCTCCTTCAGCCTCTTTCCTGCCAGCCTTGAAAAACAGCCAGCTCAGGCCCTGCCACTCCCACTTTAAGCCTTCCAATTCACCTTGAAATACCCAATCTTTGTTATTCAAAAAAAAAAAAAAATCTGAAAAGTGGCATCTCTTGCATATTCTCAAATCAATTAATAAAACCATAAACCCCATAGTACTTTTGCAACCCAAACTCCCCTCTTCGGTTGCCATTCCCTCTAATTCCAATAAATTAGTAATTAATCTTAAAAGATTGTTTTTTTTTTTTTCCTCTATATCATTACACCCTGCTAACTGTAAATAATTTGCCTCTAGCCTTCCTGCTGTTAACTGTGCTAGCCCCTCCCCGAGTTATCAGTGAAAAACTCTGCTTCACCTTGTCAGCCCTACACTTCGTCAAATATGTGTTATTAGGTTTAGTGCATTAAGTGGTGTAAAGTAATTATTAAAACATTAAAAAGCAACAGGAAGATAAGGGCAATAAACTTTTTTTTTTCCATGCCTCTCAGAAAATTTTAAAGCAAGGTCATAATTCTGTCACTTTACAGATAACAAAATGTTGGTAAAAGAAAAACTTCTTTGTGTTTTAAAATCCAAACGAACACAAAAGTGTTAAATTTAAATCTTATATTTCTATTAAAAGTTTTATTTTAATTTTTAAAGTATTTACAAAATTATGTGAAAAATAATGTGGTTAGCCTTTTTAAACAATATAGTTAATTTAATGCACAGTAAACACCTAGGTGTGCTTTATAGTACCCTTAGTTTTAACTTTGTGCTACAGCAATGGTTGTTCTTTATTTCTGCATTGAAAAAACTATTATTTTAAGTGCATTCAAAATATCAGCACATTATATAAATCTGTATATTTGTGTCGCAGTGAAAAAATAATATAAATAAAAAAATATATTATATATAATTTTATAAAAATATATAAAAGTAACTAAACTTTATAAGCAAATTAACTAGTATTAAATATAATTTTAGTCTTAAGTTCTAGGTGTGTAAATGCATCAGATGTCTTTAACTATATTTTATAATAATCTAAGCATTTAGTTAATTTAGTATATAATATTTTTTACAAATTATTCACTTAAAGTCTTCATAGTAAAAACAGTTGTTTGTATTTTTAAAATCAGTTTTTTATACCTTTAATAATCATAGTTCATGCTATTGTGTTTAATCATAAAAATTTTAACACTTTATTGCAGCTGTCTTACTGTTCTACTGCAAAACCAATTTAAAGAAAACCTATTCATTTACAGCAAATGATTTCATACTTCAGAGTGAAGACTCCTTCTACAGTGCTCATTAACCATTTTACTTAAAAAATTTTTACTGCTTATTAACCATTTTACTTAATGTTTTAAACTTCAAATTAAAATTGTTTAAAAAATGTTTTGTGTTAAATCTAAACCTTAAAATTTATTTTCAGCAAAGTTCCACTCCATCTACATTAAGTACTTCTCAAAACTAAAAAAGTTTTTCTACAAAATTTTTTTCTTCTCACAAACATGTTAGCTAAATATTTAAAAGCGCTTGTCAATTTTTTATAAATAAGTCTTAAATCAATCCTTTTGTCTGTTTATGTGTCTGTTGTGATGAATGAAAGTGGCCACAAGTGTAAAATGTTGTGTTTAGTGTTGTTTTGTTTTGTCTGTTTATTTGTTATCTCTACATTTTATAATAATACAATTTTTAAAGCCTTATCCATTTTTTAAATTTCAATTAATTTTTTCAACCTGGTTCAGTCTGGTCAGTTCACAAACTGGCATCTTACAATTAAAAATCATGTGTTAAAAATTATGTATTAAGCTAGCTTTATCCTTCTAAGAACATAGCGAAGGGTGTGGAGAATGGCAAACCCCAAATTTCTCAATGGCCATCGGGGATAACTTTTCCCTAGAGAATTTCTAGACTTTGCAGTCACCTGGCTTTCCTGCTATGTGTAAGTTCAAGCCTATAAAATATGTATTTATGGCTAAAAAATAGCATCCAGCTTTAACATAATAACTAGAAGTTTAAGAAAAATCCTTTATATTCAGTTTAAAAAAATTTTTTTTAATTAGCAATTGTTAATTATAAATTTTCTTTTATGCCAAAGTCTAACAAAGGTCAAATAGCATTCCCGTGGTATTCAAAAATAACTAGTGTAATGTAAATTGCTAATGTTTTCTGCAAATTCTTAATTTTTATATGAAGTAACCATTTTGCCTTCTGCCAAGCTGTTTTCTTATAAACCTCCTGCTAGACGCCATTCCTGCAAACCTGTTTCTAACTGACTCCACCTTTGACAATGCTGAATTAGACACTCTGCCTAGCTGCCTTGGATGCCCACCAATGCCACCAACAACCTCCATCCTCTCTACCTCCATCCCTTGGCCAGTCTTGCAATTCGACCTTTGTGCCCTAACCATAAGTGCAAGCCTATACTGGGGCACCTCCAATTTCCGCCTGCCTCAACCTCGTGCTGTTGACCCCGATAACTATTACTCCCCTGCTAGCGGTGGCTGCAACTCTGTTATTCGCCGTAATGTACTACGCCACCCCTTCACCACCTTCTACGTCTGCCCTGGTCACCACCGGCCCCGTTCCAGCCACTATAAGTGTGGCGCTCATAACCAACACTTTTGCGCCTCCTAGGGCTGTGAAACCACCTGAACTGCTTATTGGAAACCCTCTTCCTCCTGGGACTTCATCACCGTTTCACGCCCCCCAACTCCTCCTTTTCTGAACTGTGATGCATCCTCTGCTACCCGTGGTTAGTGTAACCCCCTCATCATCTAATTTACTGCTGCTGGACGTCAGCATCACTGGACTCAACCCGTACAATGGAGACTCAGACTTTACGTTAGGTGTACCGACCCTGGACTTCTTTTTTCCCTCCGTTTACTTAAACAGTTGCCGAATTCTCACCCCCTCGCCGTTGGTCCTAACACCTTTCTTCATCCTCATTCAGGTCCATCACACATGCCTTCTCCTCCTTATCCTCTTCCATCTGCCTCTCCTTCTCTCAGACAGCTCACTATGCCTTCAGGTCCTTCTCCGTCCTCTCAGGTTATTCTCAATCTCATAAATGCTTCTGCTCTTGCCCTTACAAATCCTGCCTATGAAAGATGTTGGCTTTTTTTTCTCCTCAACCTCCTTTCTATGAAGGTGTTGCAGTGTTTGGCAACCTTTCCTCTACCTCCAACCCCTCTGACCTCCGTTGGAACACACAACCTCAACATGGCATTACAGTCCGTCAAGTCGTAGGCTCTGGCCTCTGCATTAAGCCTAACGACTCCCTGCTTCCTAGCCAATTACTTGACGTGTGCAACGAAACTATTGACATCTACAATTCTTCCTCCTCACAACCCTATCTGTTAGCCCCCAATGGTACTTATTTTGCCTGTGCTTCTGGCCTTACTCCTTTCATCATTTGTTCCTCTTTTCTCCTTTCACATGATTACTGTATTCTCGTTATTCTCATTCCAAAAATCACCATTCACTCAGAACATATCTTTCCCTCTCCTGCCGCCTCACCCTATTCCTATTCTTCTCAATCCCTTTCTCGACAACGCCGTAAGCCCTTCACCTCCATTACACTTGCAGTGCTCCTTGCTGTTAGCGCTACTGGCGCTGGCACTGGTATCTACTCTCTTGTATCCTCTCAATCCAATTTCCGCACTCTTACTCAAGCAGTGGAACAAAACATTAATGAAATCAAAACTAGTCTGCAATTTCTCACAAATACTATTAGTTCCCTTGCTAATGTTGTTCTCCAAAATCGTCGTGCTCTATATTTTGCCCTTATGTAAGAGGGTGGAGTCTGTGTAGCCCTTAAGGAACAATGTTGTATTTTCAAAGATAAACCTGGATTAGTTAGGAATAGCGTTCAACACATTGGTGACAGTATAAAAGATTTTGAAAAACATTTCGATGAAGAACAAGGCTGGTACCAGGGCTGGTTTTTCTCTTCTCCTTGGCTTCACACTATCTTGTCCACTATTTTGGGCCCACTCATTAGCCTCATGCTGCTCCTTTCTCTTAGCCCATGGATTTTCCGCAAAATCACTGCCTTTATTAAGAACCAGGTAGATGAACAGGCAAAAACCTCTATTCAGGTTAACTACCAGCATCTAACCCCGCGTGACTCCTGTGAAAACTTGGCTTTAGTCACCAAGCCGCCTTTCCAGCCACTAAGTTTCCAGGAGATAGAGTGCATAGCTAACAAGCGGAGCTCGCTCCGGCACTTGTGCTCTTGGCTGTGGAGACACCTACGACGGGATTAGCAAGGTCCCAGTTAGGGCACGGCCCAAAAAGGCTACAGCGCATAATTCGGATCCCTGTGCACACCCACGGCGTTTGTAGCCACCTTTTAATTGCGGCTTTGGCTGTGTCCGACCTGGTCAAACCTTGTATGCCTAAGACACGGTTCTTCCACCCGCTCACGACTTTCCTTCTTTTATTAGAAGAGAAAGGGGGAGATGTTGGGGACTGACTTGTTTGAGGCCATTTTGCTGTTCTTTCTGCCATATTCCAGCTTTTCACCTAAAAGCTATTTTGCAGTCTTGCTGTAAGTTTTTGAGCTATAGAGAAAGGAATGTGCAACTGTAGATATAATTAACTCTAGCCCGGAGGAGAGCAACACTGTCCGGTACCGTTATCAGAAACTAGGCCTCACTCCTTAAGACCACATTTCGGAGTGAACTAGGCTATTATCAATAAGTGTATGCTACATTGTCTGTTCAAGATCACTGAGGCAGGCACATCTTGCACCACCTGATAATCAAGCAATTAAAAATGCAGCTTGAAGGACACTAGAGGTTTCCATAGAAACAGCACGTTCAGCATAACTTGAAGGTCACCTAGCCCACTGCCCACTTCCTTATTTAGAGAATGCCTAACTTTCTTTGTTCCTTGAAACCTGAAATATATTCTTGCCTTGTATGGGCCTTCGCGCCAAAAGTATGACTGACATCACCTTTGTACTGCCCCCTTCTCCTTCATTATATAAGAAGGAGCTGTAGCCCAATAAAGGTACCCTTGAACAGTGAGACGCTGCCTTGGGTCTTTATTATTAACCTCTTTCAGATTTTTTACAGGTGTGGTTGCTCTTCTACTCAGCAAAATAGGAGTGCGGTTGTCTGAGAAGCCTTTCCAGCTAATTCCTGCTGGCCGGGTCCCCCCTGGGGGGGCTTCAGGACACCACAAAAAGGAGGGAAAGTGATTTGCATAAGACAGTATCATTAATAGTATTGTAAACCGCAGTGCCTTAAAGGCAAGAGAGATTGGGGGAATCAAAGGTGCCTTTTATAGAGTCAGGTTAGCAAGAGGAAGGCAAAGTGTGTGCCCTAGTGGAGAGAAGCAAACTCTGCTTAATTGATTGATGTCAAAATAATGATGCCAAACTTTTAAGTTTGTCATTCATAGTGATTCAATTTAAAAACTGTTGGCAGCATTGGTTTCACACCAAGAAATTTTAAGAGTGTAGAAAGCTCTTCACATGGTCCAGCCTTTGACATTATCTCTATTCTAATTTCCTCTTTTAATAATTAAATCAATAAAGTTAAGGTCTATACTAATGATATAACTTTGCTACTTAAAAAATTAATTCAGGGGCCAGAGCAGTGGTGCAGTGGTAGGGTGTTGCCTTGCATGTGGCTGACCTAGCACAGACCCTGGTTCGATCCCCCAGCATCCCCCAAGCCAGCAGTGATTTTTGGGCACAAAGCCAGAAGTAACCCCTGAGCGTTACAGGGTGTGGCCCAAAACCAAAAAAAAATTCAAATATAGTTCACATTCTGAGGTAATGGCTTTAGAAATTGAGCATCTGATTTGGGGAATACAATACAAGCCATAAAACGTAGGGCTAGAGCAATAGGACAAAGGGTAAGAAAAATCTGGTTCAATTACCAGAACAATTTGCAGTCCCCTCAGAGTCACCAGAAGTGAGCTCTGAGCAAATCTCCAGCAGTGAGCTTTGAGCACTGCCAGGTATGGTACAAAACAATAAACAAATAAGTAAAGACATAGAATGTGAGATAGAATTATTACATGTTAAACTTGGAATACTTAAGTATATTAGCTTGAATATATCTGGCAGCAAACAAATGCTGGAGTGCTTCTCTGTCACACTGAGCCATCCGCTTGCAGAAGATCTCTGGCATGAATCCAAATACACAGACCTTTATATTTCATGGAACAATTCATTCACTTAGTGGTGAAAATTAATTCATAAACATCTTGTGGATAGCTAAAGGCAGAATAGTATTTATTTGATAGTTGATCAACATTTTGATTCATGATTTGGGTAACTTGAGGGAAAAATATGTCCTTGAAATACATTCTGAAATTTGGTCGAGCTTAGATAATAATATTCATAAAATGAAAAACTTCACATAAAATATAAGAAAAGTCACAAAAGATGCTACTAAAAATCACTCCCTAATTTTTAATATATATTCGAAATTTATTGTACACATATATGAATGTTTTATCAACATCATATATCCTTCATTATTGCATAAAATTTTGATGACAGAAACAATACCAAGAATACAAATGTTACTGAATCCTTTACCTTTCATTTATATCCCTGTTCAACATTAAATTAATATTAGGGACAACTATTTAGTATGAGGAGATGTGAATGAATCATTGTACTGTCTTTATGAAGTGCATATTAATAAAAGATCTGGTACTAAAGTGTGTAAAACAGCAAGACAAATTGATTAGTTTTGCCTGAGGATACTGGGAAACAGTTTATCAAGGCTCTATTTATTTATTTATTTATTTATTTATTTACTTACTTACTTATAGTTTATTAGTTTTTCCTTGCCATCTTTCCAACCTGTCCCCTTGGAAAACTCAGTGTTGTAAGGAAATGTAACCACAAACAATTATTATTAATTGAACATGTTTCTTTATGTTCCACATGAGACAGAATATACTCTTTGACCTTCTCTCTCTGACTGACTTTCTTAAGCATGATACCTTTTAGTTCAATCCACCCTGCACTAAATTGCATTCAACCTTTCAAAATAGTTATTGTTTTGGAAATATTGTTGCACCAATATAGCCATAGATATATTATTACTTCAATGCACCACCACCAATGTGCTCAAGACCTTCCCTCCACCAATGTTTTTATTTTGCTTCTATTTCTTCTCTTTATTTTCCTAATTCACTTCTTTTCTTGACATTTCCAGTTGTGAATTCAGGCTAAAGGGTTTTCATAAATTATTATTCCCTTATTTTGTGTCTCTATATAACTCAAATGAGTTACATTAACATGTATTTCTCTTCTACCTCCAAGTTATTTTACTTAACATGATGCCTCCAGGTCGATCAAGTTGATGAAATTTATACTACTTTATTTTTTCTTATGACTGCATGTTATGTTACTGTGCACATATACCACAATGTCTTTATCTATTTATTTGTCATTCGATATTTGGGTTGTTTTTATATTCTAGCTATTGTATTAATGAACTTAAGTGTGAACATGAATTTGTAATTAATGGTTTTGTGTTTTAAGGGCAGGTGCTAAAGTTTTCCTTAGAGGTTGAACCAAACATTCCCCTCAAGATTCCTTTTCACTGCATCCACATCAAGTAGGATTGTCTTTTTGAACTATGTTATTATTATCAGTGTGAACTGATATCTATTTAAGTATTAATTACTATTTGGGGCCCATCTAGCAGTGCTCAAAAATTGGATCTATGCTCAGAAATTATCCCTGGTAGGGCCAAGGATACAATATGGAATGCCAGGCATTGAAATTCTATCAGCTATGTATGGGGCAAATGCTCTGTCTCCCTCTTCATAGTTTTGATTAAATATCACTGATAATAGAGAAAAATATATTTTCATATGTCTACTTCCTATTCATATGTTCACTTGATAAAAGTGTTTATCTTTTCTCCCATTTTCTATGAGGTTATTGGGCTTGGTTTTTTTTCCTTTTTTGCAAAGATATGTGAATGCTTTCTACATTTTGGATATTAGCCCTTACTTTGATTTACTGTGAATATATTTATCTCTATGTTTGGCTAAGATGCTTTTTAAAAATTTGGCTCAAGTTGCTTTATCCATGCAAATCCTTTTAAATTTGATGTAGTTTTATTAATTTTTCAAATATATATTAAATATAGATTATATTTCATCTACATATCAAAGTTTTAGATTTTTAATATATTTATTTAAACACCCTGGTTACAAACATGTTGTAGTTGGGTTTAAGTCAGACAAAGTACACCCAACCAGTGTATTTTCACCAGTGCAACCTTCCTACTACCAATACCTCTCATCTCCTTCCTCCCCACATCTGGTCTTTCAGACAGTCATTATATTTCTCACACTATCATTATCATGAAAGTTAGAGGAGTTATTTCTCAAGCTGCACTCACCATTCTTTGTTGTAAGCTTTATATCATGGACTGGTCCTTTCAGCTTTCATATCTATTGTCTCTGGATATTATTAACAAACTGTCTTTTATTTTTCTTACCCTACAGATGAATGAGACTATTCTTTTTCCATTTCTCTCACTCTTACTCATTTCGCTCAGCATAATAGTTTCCGTGTCCACCCATGTATAGAAAAAATTTATGACTTCATTTTTCCTGACAGCTACATAGTATTCCATTGTGTATATGGACCATAGCTTTGTTAACCTCTCATATGTTGTTGGCCATCTGGTTTGTTTCCAGATTCTGGCCATAGTAACTATTGCTGCAATGAACATAGGTATAAGAGGGCATTTTTGTATTGTGTTATGTGATTCTATGGTATATATCCCTATGAATGGTATTGCTGGATCATATGGGAGCTTAATTTACAGTTTTCTGAGTAATATCCATATTGTTTTCCAGAAAGGCTGGACTAGAAGGCATTTCCAGTGAATAAGAGTTCCTTTCTCTTCACACCCACTCCAGCATTCTTGTTCTTGTTCTTTGTGATGTGTACCAGTGATGTGGCACATTTTTTCATATGCCTTTTAGCCATCTGTTTTTCTTATTTGAACAAGTGTCTGTTCATTTCTTCTCCTCATGTTTTGATGGGGATAGATTTTTTTCTTGTTAGGTTCTGTCAGTACCTTGTATACCTTAGATACTATTAGCCCCTCATCTTATGGGTATTGGGTGAATAGTTTCTCCCATTTTATAGGTGGTCTTTGTGTCCTAGTCACAATTTCCTTTGAGATGCAGAAGCTTCTCAGTTTAATGTAGTCCAGTTTTTTTAATCTCTGCTTCCACAAGTTTGGATAGTGGTGTATCCTCATTGGAGGTGTCTTTAGTCTCAATGTCATGGACTGTTTTACCTACGTAATTTTCTAGATACTTTATGGTTCTTGGTCAGATATTAAAGTCTTTATTCCATTTGGATTTGGCCTTTGTGCATGATGTTAGATGGAGGTCCAAATTCGCGTTTTTGCAAGTTGCTGACCAGTTGTCCAAACACCACATGTTGAAGAGGCTTTCTTTACTTCATTTTGGGTTCCTTGCACCTCTATCAAAGATTAATTGATTGTATGTTTAAGGTACATTTTCTGAATACTCAAGTCTATTCTGGTGATTTGAGGATCTGTCTTTATTTGAATACCAAGCTTTTTTAATGTTTGGCTGCTTTAATTTTTAATTGAGGCCTTTGTGAATGACAAGTCTTTGACAGTTGTATTTTAGGTGTTTAGTGACAGTTAATTAGAGCCATTCCCTCCACCAGTATTGACCTTCCTCTACCATAGTTCCCCGCATGCATCACAAACCTCCACCACTAGACACATGGACTACTACTGTAACAGGCCCATATTGTGTTTAGCTTGTTGTAGTTTAGGTCTCTTGATTCTGTTTTCATTGATTTTGTCTTGGCTATTTAGATTTGACCTCTTTTGTTTTCCATTCAGAGTTCCTGAGACCACTTGGTCCCTGAGCCCCATTTTTCTCCTCAATTTTTAAAAAGACATAGAAATATGAGACAGAACAAAGTGATTCAAATTCTAAGGTTCTATGGAAAATCCGGAGCCCCTATCTAGAATATAAGAATATAAGTAAAATTCAAAGAAGGAAAGAAATAAAAAGTAGGGGAAGGGTAGGTGTGGGCTGTTTTCTTTTTTTTTTTTTTTGCATAGGCATATCAAACATTGGGGAAATTAGAAAGAAATTGCCTTTGTCCCTAAGAGATACAGGGTGTCTCTGTCTATAAAACATACTGTCAGAAGAGAAAATAAATGCTCTGGGCTTGTTGGTTTTCTAACCCCAATGTCTCTCATTATGGTCCCAGAAAAAAATTCTGCTTAGTCACGGTTGACAAAGTCAGTCTTTTATAGATAGAAATCTTGGTTTTTGTACAGGTTTAGGATGAAGCCTAGAATGAAGTCTTACATGTGGTCCCAGAAAAAGTTCTGCTAATTGCAGTTGTTGGAGAGTGTCTTTTGTAACTAGATATATTGGTTCTTGTATAGATCCTAGGACAGAATGTCTTCTGATTTTATCTCAACATTAGGTGGTGAGGTAGGGCAGCCTGCCCTTGGATCAAACTGTTGCTGTTTCCTCACCATCAGGGTGTCTTATAGACCTATTCTAGAACAGGTTGGTGTTAGGGAGGCATTTGGTCCTACCCCAGGGGGAGTTTGAACCCTGGTGCTAGTGCCATAATATCTACTGGGACCTATACTGGGATCTGAGTTTCGGAGTTTGTCGATCAATGAAGGTTGAGGTCTAAATAAAGTCTCCATGACAAATGACCAAGCTGTTTTAATGACCATTGCTTTGTAATACTATTTAAAGTTGAGAAAAGTGACGTCTCCCATCTTCTTATTCCTAGGTGTTGCTTTAGCTATTCTTGGGTGTTTATTGTTCCAAATGAATTACAGGAGTGTTTAATTTACTTGACATGCTTGAAGTATGGCATGGGTATACACAAAGGGATTGCATTAAATCTGTACAATGCTTTGGGGAGTATTGCCATTTCAATAATATTAATCCTCCCATTCCATGAGCAAGATATGTATCTATATTTCCTTGTGTAGTTTTATTTGTATAGATCCTCAAGCTCTTTAGTTAAATTAACTTCAAGTTATTTGAGCTTTTGTGGCATTATTGTTAATTGGGTTATTTTATTTTTAAAGTCAATTTCTTCTCTATCATTATTGGTTTATAAGAAGACCATTGGTTTCTGTTTGATAATATTGTAGCCTGCCACTTTGGTATATGAATCTGTTTTTTTTTTTTTTTTTTTTTTTTTTTTTTTTTTTTTTAATTTTTATTTTGATCATAATGGTTTACATAGTGTTGACAATAATATTTTAGGTACATATTTACATAAAATCAGGGGGGATTCCCATCACCAAATTGTCCTCCCTACACCTCCGTTTCTGTCCTACCTCCCATTTCCTCTTCCCTCATCCCAGGTCGGCTAGAATATGTGGTCCCCTCTGTATCTAACCCACAACTTAGTAGTCTTGCACCTGTTTGGTCTTGATGCCTCCCTTAGTTCCCCCTCTAACTGGAGGCAGGACTAGCTAGTTCAATTTGCGTGGTTTTGTTTGAAAAAGAGAAAAGTAATAAACTGGGGTAAGGATCTAATACCCCGAAACTGGGCGGAATCCTTCTAGAGGCTCTCATCATCGATTTGAGAGATGGAGAAAAAGAAGGTGAAACACTCCACCAGTACCAAAAGAAGTGTCAAATATCTAGTGAGGGCTTGAGCCGTATCGATAAGCACCACAAAAAAAAAAAAAAAAAACAGGCAAACAAACAAACAACAAAAAGCAAAACCAGCAAAAACAAACAAACAAAAAAAACACGCCATGGTCTTGAAATGAGAAACATGGCATAGCACATAACGAAAGAAAAGAAAGGAAGAGAAAATATAAGTATGGTTGGGGACAATTTCAATAATC
This sequence comes from Suncus etruscus, assembly GCF_024139225.1. NCBI lineage: Eukaryota > Metazoa > Chordata > Mammalia > Eulipotyphla > Soricidae > Suncus > Suncus etruscus. The sequence goes on from NC_064868.1 coordinate 114,116,416, forward strand.
ACTCCCAAACAGAGAAATCGACCAAAATAGATAGGTGAATACAAATAATAACAACAATAATAAATGGAGGTAAAAAATATATAGATAATAACCAAGGTTTTGTGCTTTTTGTATTTTTATTTTTTCCCTCCTGCCCTGGCACAGTAAATATTGGGGTCATTCGAAAAGGAATTCACTTGGCCTAAGAGATATGGGGTTTCTCCGTCCTTGGAGCATACTGTCATGGGATCAACACTAGACTTTGCTCAGGAGCCTTTACTCTCCCGGTGGTGGTTTTTTTTTTTTTTTTTTTTGGTGTGTGGAAGACTTCTGTTCTGTGTTTAGAGGTCTCAGTTTCTGCACAGCTCCTGAAGTGGGACTTATGATGAAGTCAGTCTTTGTGGTTCTAGAGGTTCTGTTACCTCCGTATCATTTTAATCCATCTTCTGTGGTTGGTGATCTTGGTCTTTGCCCTAATCCTAGGGTAGCACCTAGGATAGCATCTTTCTTTGTGCTTCCAAAAGCCCTGTTCCGTTACAATTTTCTCTGCCGGACCTTTGGGACTGGGGATCCTGGTTATTGTACAGGTCATAGTTCAAACCCTAAACTAGGGCTTTTTTTTTTTTTTTTTTGGTCCCAAGATATATACCGTCTGGTCGTAGTTCTAGCAGCCAGTCAACTATAAATCACGATCTTGGCTTTTGGACCTACCAAAGGGTGCCAAGACTTCTGGTTGTGTCTTGTCGTTAGCTGGTAAGGTAGGTTAATCTGCTCTAAGGTCAGGATGTTCAGATTTTCCTCATTGTCAGGAAATCATGTTAGAGTTGGCCCTTGTTGTTGACCCCGCAGTATTAAGGCTGTCCCGGCTGGGATTTGTTTCTTGCCACTGTTGTGAGGAACTGTGCCGTTTCTATGTCTGGGATCCAGGGTTCAAGGCTGGATGAATGGTATCTAATCACCTGAGGTCTAAGTTGATTCCACATGACATATTTTCAAGGTAGGAGATATCCCTGTTTTGTAAACAACTATGAGTTCCCATCTCTAGTAGACAAGAGCTCTTTTTTTTTATGTGTAAGATTTCCCCTTTATTTGGTGTGCCTTTGCAGGGGGAAGTGGTGCTACATTATAATGTCTGTGTATTTGTGGGTGGACAGAGGGGATAACAGAAACAGGTCACATACCCAAAAGCGAGGAAAAGAAAAAAAAAAAAAAAAAAGGAAATAAAAATGTATGCGCTCACAAATGTATATGTAGGACAAACATTTAAAAAATAAATTAATTAATTAAAAAAATTAAAAAATTAAAAAAAAAATTTAAGGTGAGTTAGTGAGGTTTTTTAAAGGACCAAAGTGGTGCAAAAGACTACCTTACATTTGGGGGAGAGTAGGTAAAGAGGTGGTGTATTACCAGTCTTATGCCTATGTTGGAGGTACAATTTTTCCCATTGTCTTTTGGGTGTTTCCTGTGGTGTGTGGGTTCCCAGGCATCTTCCTATCCCACCCCCTGACCTTCTTCAGATTGGTAAAAATTTGTGGCAGGGAGGTCTTGGAAGAGTTCTTGCGTTGGGGATACTTTTGGACCTAGATCCGGTTTCAAGAAACAGTCCACGTTAGGGGGAGTTGGTAGGGAAGGCCGCACAGCATGAGTCCGCAGGGAGTTGGCTGTCTTTTCTTGCAGGAGACGAGGTGTGGGTTTGACTGGGTGTCCCCTCGCCTGGGTGCTGGGTACTGTTTCGTTGGGTAGGAGGTCGGCCTTGATGCCTAATAGATTAAGGATTGAGGGTGAAGAGTTTTAATATGGTGGGAGATCTGGATGGAATTGAGGGGTGAAGGGATAGTTGGATTTCCAGAGGGGAGACAGGGGAAGGTATATGGGAGGGGTATGCAGGGAGAGGAAAGAGAAAATACCTTAGAAAGAAAAGGAGAAGAGAAAGGGGAAAAAGTAAAGAGAAGAATAGAATTAAAAAAAAAAAAAAAGTAGTGAGAAGAGAGGGGAGAATAGCAAGGGAATGCTGGTTAGGTTGAATGTGTTCGAAGAATAGAGCCTGTAGTTTAAGTCTGTACATCACAGGCACTGCTTCGGTGGTCTGACTGGTCACTTGCTTCAATTCCTAAAAGAAGGAATAACCTAGAGATAAAGTATATGTTAGAGAGTTTTCTCGTGGCCCTCTCGTAGTGCATGCTATGTATGGTATCTCGTGTGGTATCCCGAGTTGCCATCTTAGTTTGTCCGCCCTTTGTATCCAAGGGCGCCTGTGGACAGAAAAGCTGAGAGGTTATTTAAAATATAGTAAGATAAAGGCATTAAAACATAGTGCTATGGTATGCTGCCATTGCAGTCGTGATTTCCCTTGGTGTTCTATACTTGTGTTCCTGTATACGAACTCTAAGGGATTATTGTGGGCCTTTGTTTTGGAAGTCTGATTACTTACCTGTTCTCTTAATGCTGTTGTTTCTGTTGTTGCTGTTTTCTTTGTGGTATAATGTGTTGTCAAGTGTTTGTGTTGCTCCTTTTTCATGAATTTTGGACACTGCTCCCACGTATATGTTGAGTATTACAGTGTTCGAAGTTTCTACCCTGTTAAACCCTGTTATTTGATTGTTAGGTATTAGTTGTGTTTAAACTATATGTTCTAGGTGTTTCAGAATAGTGCCACCATTCTGTGTTTATCTTTTGTCTTCTGACTTACTTCGTTTAACATAACATGATCTAAGTCCATCCATGTTGCTGCAAAGTCTGTGATTGTATCGTTTCTGACTGCCTTGTAATATTCCATTGTGTATATGTACCACATCTTAATGATCCATTCATCTGTTGTTGGACATCGAGGTTGGTTCCACGATTTGGCTATTATACTGAGTGCTGCAATAAATAGTGGGGTGCATACGTATTTTGGAATGAATGCCCTTCCATCTTGGGGGTATATGCCTAGGAGAGCAATTGCTGGGTCAAATGGCAGCTCAATTCTGAGTTCTTTGAGCACTCTCCAGACTTTTCTCCATAGATGTTGGACTAGGGGGCATTCCCACCAGCAGTGAATGAGAGTTCCTTTCATACCGCATCCCCGCCAACAAAGGTTGTTTCCATTATTTTTGATGTGAGCCATCCTCACTGGTGTAAGGTGGTATCTCATTGTTGTCTTGATTTGGATCTCCCTGATGATGAGTGAAGGTGAGCATGTTTTCATGTGTTTGTTGGCCATCCTTCTGTCTTCCTCAGAGAAGTGTCTATTCATTTCATCTCCCCATTTTTTTATGGCTTTATTTGGTTTTGAGGGTCTCAGCTTTCTGAGTGCTTTGTATGTTCTAGATATCAGGCCTTTATCTGATATGTCGAGTGAAAAGATTTTTTCCCATTCTGTTAGCTGTCTTCTTGCGTTAAGTAGGGTTTGTTTTGCCATGCAGAAGCTTTTTAGTTTGATGTAGTCCCATTTGTTTATATTACATGCTAAAGTTCTTGCCATTGGTGCTCCATTCTCAAAGACCTTTTTGATATATAGGTCTTCGAGTGTTCTGCCTATTTTATTCTCGATAAACTTTATAGATTCGGGTCTGATTTCAAGGTCTTTGATCCATTTTGAGTTGACTTTTGTATAAGGGGTGAGATATGGGTCGATTTTCACTTTCTTACATGTGGTTTTCCAGTTGTACCAACACCATTTGTTGAATAGGCTTTCTTTGTTCCATTTCAGATTCTTGCCTCTTTTATCAAATATTAGTTGGCTGTATATCTGGGGGTTTATGTCAGGGAATTCTGTTCTGACCCACTGGTCTGAGGTCCTGTCTCTGTTCCAGTACCATGCTGTTTTAATTACTATGGCTTTATAGTATAGTTTCAAGTTAGGTAAGGAGATGCCTCCCAGCTTCTTGTTTTTCAATATGTGTTTGGCTATCCTGGGTCTTTTGTGGTTCCAGATGAATTTTGTGATTGATTGTTCTATTTCTTTAAAGAATAGTGTCTGGATTTGGATAGGGATTGCATTAAATCTATATAGAAGTTTGGGTAAGATAGTCATTTTGACTATGTTAATTCTACCTATCCATGAGCATGGGATGTTCTTCCATTTCTTTAGATCGTCTTCAATTTCTTTCTGAAGTGTTTTGAAGTTTTCCTGGTATAGGTCTTTCACTTCTCTTGTAAGGTTGATTCCTAGATACTTGATATTTTTTGATACTATCTTGAATGGAATTGTATTTTTAATCTCTCTCTCCTCAACTTCATTGTTTGTATATAGAAACGCTACTGTCTTTTGTGTATTTACTTTGTATACAGCCACTTTGCTGTATTGGTTGATTGTTTCTAGGAGTTTTACTGTGGACTCTTTAGGGTTTTTGATGTAGATCATCATATCGTCGGCAAATAGAGATAGCTTGTGTTCCTCTTTCCCTACTTGAATTCCTTTGATTCCCTTCTCTTGTCGGATTGCTATTGCTAGGACTTCTAAAGTTATATTGAATAAGAGTGGAGAGAGTGGACAGCCTTGTCTAGTTCCTGACCTTAGTGGGAATGCTTCTAGTTTCTCGCCGTTAAGTATAATGTTGGCTATAGGCTTTTCATATATAGCTGTAACTATCTTGAGGAAGGTTCCTTCTAATCCTATTTTGCTGAGTGTCTTTAGCATGAAAGGATGTTGGATTTTGTCAAACGCCTTCTCTGCGTCAATTGATATGATCATGTGGTTTTGGTCTTTCATGTTGTTGATGTGATGTATCATATTGATTGATTTGCGTATGTTGAACCAACCTTGCATTCCTGGTATGAATCCCACTTGGTCGTGATGAATGATCTTTTTGATGAAGTGTTGGATTCGGTTTGCTAAGATTTTGTTGAGAATTTTTGCATCTATGTTCATTAGTGAGATTGGTCTGTAGTTTTCTTTCTTAGTGGTGTCTTTGCCTTCTTTGGGAATGAGTGTGATATTAGCCTCATAAAAGGAGTTGGGGAGGATTCCTGTTTTTTCTATGGTTTGGAAAAGCCTATGGAAAAGTGGTAGTAAGTCTTCTTGAAATGTTTGATAGAATTCACCTGTAAATCCATCTGGGCCTGGGCTTTTGTTCTTAGGGAGTTTTTTAATTACATCTTCAATTTCCTCTGAGGTGATTGGGTTGTTTAGACTTTCTAGATCTTCCTTTTCCAGCTTTGGCAGAGGGTGTTTGTCCAAGAATCTGTCGATTTCTACTGGGTTCTCTAGCCTAGTTGAGTATAGTTGTTCATAATATGATCTCATGATATGTTGTATTTCATGGGGTTCTGTTGTAATCTCTCCCCTTTCATTTGTGATCCTATTGATTTGGGTGTTTTCCCTCTTTTTTTTGGTGAGTTTTGCCAATGGTTTGTCTATCTTGTTTATTTTTTCGAAAAACCAACTCCTGGTCTCATTGATTTTTTGTATTGTTTTCTTAGTTTCGATGTTGTTTATTTCTGCTCTGGTTTTTATTATTTCTTGCCTTCTGGTTGTGGTTGGATTTCTCTGTTGCTGTTGCTCCAATTCTTTGAGGTGATCTTTTAAACTGTTGGTTTTGTTATTTTCCTGTTTCTTGACATAGGCCTGTATTGCTATGAGTTTCCCCCTAATTACTGCTTTTGCTGTGTCCCATAAATTTTGACATGTTGTCTCTTCATTGTCATTTGTCTCAAGGAATCTTTTTATTTCTTCCTTGAGTTGTTCTTTGATCCAGGTGTTGTTGAGCAGCATGTTATTTAATCTCCAGGTATTAGTTTTTCTCCATTGCTTCTTCTTGATATCAATTTTAACCTCTGTTGCATAGTGATCTGAAAGGGTACTTCTAATGATCCTTACCTTTGTGGTCTTATATAGGTTGGCTTTGTATCCTAAGACATGGTCTATTCTGGAGAAGGTTCCATGTGGGCTTGAGAAGAATGTGTATTCTGCTTTCTGGGGATGGAGGGCTCTATATAAGTCTATCAGCCCTAAATCTTCTAATTTTTCATTTAGAGCTCTTATTTCTTTGCTATTTTTCTGTTTGGTGGATCTGTCCAGTGGTGATAGTGGAGTATTCAGGTCCCCTACTATTATCACATTTCCCTTCATGTGTTTCTCCAGGTTTGCCAGTAGTTGCCTCACATATTTTGCTGACTCTAGATTAGGTGCATATATATTGACCAGGGTTAGTGTTTCTTGATCTAATGTTCCCCTGATCAGTAAGTAGTGACCCTCTTTGTCTCTGATCACTTTCTTGAGGTTGAATACAATTTGATCTGATATGAGAATTGCTGTCCCTGCTCTTTTTTGTTTTCCATTGGCCTGGATGATTACTTTCCATCCTTTTATTCTAAGCCTGTGCTTATCCTGTAACTGTAGGTGTGTTTCTTGTAGACAGCAGAAGTCCGGTTTATTTTTCCTAACCCAGTTCTCTACTATGTGTCTTTTAATTGGAGAGTTTAGTCCGTTTACATTTAGGGAAATTATTGATAGAGAGGACTGTTGTGCAGTTGTATTGTGTGGGGTGGTTGTTGTTACAATCGGGGGTTTGGATTGTGTAATTCGTCTCTGAGTAAATCGCTTAGTATCGGCTTAGTTTGCACAAATAGTTCAAGTTCGTTCATATTTGAGAATGTTTTTAGTCTGCCCTCCCATATGAATGATAGTTTTGCTGGGTATTGGACCCTGGGTTGGAAATTTCTTTCATTCAGTCGTTTAAATATGTCATTCCACTGTCTTCTTGCTTGAATTATTTCAAATGGGAGATCTGGTTTGATTCTTATGTCTTTTCCTTTGTACTTGAGGTTTTTTTTCTCCCTTATTGCTTTCAGGAGTTCCTCTTTCTCTTTGTTTTTTGCCATTTGGATTATTATGTGTCTTGGTGTGGGTTTATTAGGGTCTATTTTATTAGGGACTCTCTTGACTTCCTGGATTTGTCCTGAATTGTCTTTCCAGAGGGTGGGAAAGTTCTCTGTTATTATCTCCCTGACTACCTGTTCTTCCCCCTTCCCTATTTCCTCTCCTTCTGGTATACCTACAATTCTTAGATTGTTTCTTTTGTCTTTATTCATTAGATATTGGATTTTTCCTTCCAGTGCTTTGCCTTTTATTTCTTTGTTGGTTTCTTGATCATTTTTTGATTGCAGTTTTCCTTCGAGTTCTTCGATGTGCTTCTCCAACTCTGTGTTTCTGCTTGTAAGGCTTGTTACTTTGTCTTTTAAATCCTTCACTTCTTTTTGTATGGAATCTCTCATGTTCTTTGACATTTCTTCTTTAATTTGGCTGATTCTTTCATCCATGGCTTTCTTATACTCGGTTGCTAGGGTTTCTTTCATCTGTTTTAGTAATTCTTGCATTTCCTTCCTCATGACCGCTTTTAGGTCTTCTTCCCATGGATCTGTGCGTTTTGGTGGACTTGGAAATTTAATAGGGTTTGTCATGTTGTCTCCAGATATTAGGGATTTCCTTGATTTACGCATAATTCTTTGTATTTAATGGTGTGTTTTGGAGTGCTGTGGCTTCTAATTTCGGCCTGCTTTGGTCCCCTTCCTGAAGGTGATTCTAGAGGATGCTGTTGGGTGGGCTTGTTGAACCTGGCTCTTTCTCCTCCCCTTTGCTACCTAGAGTTCGGCCCTCCTGCAGTGGGTATTATTTCTTTTCTACTCCTTATTTCTGTCGGCGGTGCAGTTCCACTCCTGGCCACACTGGTTGCTGGCGCTATTGAGCCTAGCTCCCAATCCCCCCTCCTTTCTCTGGGAGTCAATGGAGCTCTGCCCCCTCCAAGTTTCCCTTGAATGAGTTCCCTCAGTCCGACCTTTCAGGCTCTGCCCTCGCCCTTGGGGAGTCCCTGGTCCACTCCAGGGTCCAGGGGGGTGGACTGCTCTAGGTCGCCTGCGAGTCCAGAAGGCTGGCCCTATCTCCCCCCGTCTATTCGGGTTGCTCAAGTTGCCGTTCCAGGTGCCCACCTGGGGGAAGGGACTTGCCCAAATCACTCTCGCAGGCGCTCGTGGTCCCTGGGATGTGCTGGGCTAGGCTCCCGAGTGAGGCAGCAGGGACTCACCCAGGCCTCCCAGGCTGGCGTCTGGGGTCTCCGGGGGATGTGGTGGGCTAGGCGCCCGCGTGAAGGAGCAGGGGCCCGCGCAGGCCTCCCGGCCGGCGTCTGGAGTCTCCGCGGGATGTGGCGGGCTAGGCGCCCTTGTAAAGGAGCAGGGACCCGCGCAGGCCTCCCGGGCCGGCGTCTGGGGTCTCCGGGGGATGTGGCGGGCTAGGCGCCCGTGTGAAAGGGCAAGGACCCGCGCAGGCCTCTCGGGCCGGCGTATGGGGTCTTTGCGGGATGTGGCGGGCTAGGCGCCCGTGTAAAGGACAGGGACCCGCGCAGGCCTTTTGGGCCGGCGTCTGGGGTCTCCGGGGGATGTGCCCAGCTAGGCTCCCGCGTGAGGCAGGAGGGACTCACCCAGGCCTCCCGGGCCGGCGTCTGGGGTCTCCGGGGGATGTGGCGGGCTAGGCGCCCGTGTAAAGGAGCAGGGACCCGCGCAGGCCTCCCGGGCCGGCGTCTGGGGTCTCCGGGGGATGTGGCGGGCTAGGCGCCCGTGTGAAAGGGCAAGGACCCGCGCAGGCCTCTCGGGCCGGCGTATGGGGTCTTTGCGGGATGTGGCGGGCTAGGCGCCCGTGTAAAGGACAGGGACCCGCGCCATGAATCTGTTTTTTTTATAAGCTTTTTGGTAGTCTTTAGGGTTTTCTCTATATAGTATCATGTCATGTTATCTGCAAAAGTGAGAGCTTTACTTTTTACTATGTGGATACCCTTGTTAACTTTTTCTTGCCTAATTGCTATGGCAAGTCTTTCCAGTATTATGTTCAATAAGAGTAGAAAGAGGGGACAGCCTTGTCATTTAGCAGATTTTAAGGAAAAGCTTTTACTTATGAATAACAATTTTGCCATTGTCTTTTTGTACATGGCCTTGACTATATTGAGATAAGATCATAGGGCTTTTCTGTCTGCTCTTTGGGACCCAAATTATTCTTATGTTGCTTCTCTTGAATTTATCCCAAATTTTTCATGTCATCTGTTTATTTTGAAAATTTTCCTCCATTTTCTGTTTACTTATTTTGAGGCTTTGTTTTTACATTCTATTGTTGTTTGGAGGTTCTCTACTGGTAAAAACTTCTGGTGAGTCTTCATTTCATCTACCATGCTTTTTAATGTTTTCATTTTCTCTTGAAATTTTCTCATATCCTCATTCCTCTATTTGAATGTCTGCTCCATTGTGTCTTTGAGTTACAGAAACATCCTCAACATTTCTTCTCTAAAGTCCTTATCAGAGAGGTTTTATAGGTGGCTTATACTACATTGGTCTTCAAAACTAGCATTTTTATATACTGAGCATGATGAAGTTCTTTGTCATATTCACATTGTGACCTTTGCAGTGTATGCTTTGTTTTTTGTGTATTTGTTGTATATCTTGTTGTGTGGCTTCTTGACTAGAAAAAAATTGCAACTGTGGAGCAAAGCAGAACCACCACATTTTTCTTGTAGTGCTGTGACCTGTGGTAAAAATACCTCTACTGAATCCAAGAGGACCCAATTACTGGTCTCTCAGTCTGCTTCCATTTCTTGAAGTGTGTGGCTAAGCAGAAATCCTATTAGTTTTTTTAATTTCCCTCAAATTTTAAGTTTCTTTGGGTGACTCTCTTCAATTTATCTCAATTAATATAAAATCTTTTTTAATCCACATTACACAAATGATAGTGTTTAACTTTGATTAATGTCTGAATAATGTATAACCATATACAATACAACATTTAATTTATTATTTAGTGGACACAGGCTTATTCCAGGCTTTGGCAATCAAAAATAATTTTGCTTTTTGGCCCGAGATTTAATTCAGCAGGTAAAGTGCTTGTCTTGAATGTGGCCTTGCATATACTTGATATAAACTTTATATCAATTATATTATTATAAAGCATAATATATAGTCCCCTGGCACCTAGAGTGCAGAGCCAGTAACAAGACCTGAGCACTAGTAATAACACCTGAACATTCTAAGGTGTGACCCCAACCAAACAAAAAATGAAAAGAATGTTGCTAAAACATGAGGTGATAAGATTTTACTTATGAGATGGGAGTTGGAGAGATAGCTCAGTGTTTGCGTTGCACACAGCTGATTCAGGACAGATGGTGGTTCGAATCCCAGCATCCCATATGGTACCCTGTGCCTGCCAGGAGCGATTTCTGAGTGCAGAGCCAGGAATAACCTTTAAGCACTGACAGTTGTGACTCCAAAAACAAAACAAAAAAAAAGAACAAGAAAAAAGAAACCCAACAACAACAAAAAAGGATTTTACTATGGGGCTGGAGCAATAGGAAGTGGTAGGCCTTTTCTCTTGCATATGGTCAAACCAGGATGGACCTAGTTGATCTCTGGCATCCCATATGGTCCCCTGAGCATCCCAGGAGCGATTTCTGAGCCCATAGCCGGGAATAACCCCTGAGCACTGCCAGGTGTGACCCAAAATAAATAAAAACAATTATTTAAAATTTAAAATAGGAAAATATTAAAATGTACTTATGATTTATTGTTTTCATATCCTTTGCTACATTATCAGTAGTGTTATCTTGAGAATATGCTAATTAAATTTTTAATTTTTGAGGATATCCCAATTTTTTCCATTGAACTTTTTATAAATATATTTAAAGTACACGGGGTTCTCTTTATATCACTTTGATAATACACTTTGCTATTTCTTATATTGAATTTTCTTAAATTTCCCTGATTTATCTTTTGAGAAATAACTAAATATATTATATAAGTTAAATTTTGCATTTTCATTAGCAATGAAGGATTCTTCAGTTTTTTCCTTTTTGTCCATGCCTGGTGATGCTCCTGGCTTGGGAACCATATGGGACACTGAGGGATTGAACTGGTCTGTCCTCGGATAGCACGGGCTAGGCAAATGCCATACTGCTTGCACCACTGCCCTGGCCCCAGATTGTCAAATTTTTACAAATCCTCAGCAATACTTGTATTTTTTCACTTATTTAGAGCAATTTATTTGTAAACATTTTAAGTTAATGAAATGTGATTTAAAAATAAGAACCCCAGATACCAAATATAGTTCCCTGCAACAACACAAGGAATCAAACTCCCCGGGGAAATTCCCAATACTGCTCTGGCACCAACTTATGCCAGTTTTGATATGACATCCTGACAATGAGAAAATGGCAACAACTTGATCCAAGAGCAGGTTGTCCTATCTCATCACCTAACGGTAAGATGAAATCAGAAGACATGTTGTCCTTTGATCTGTGCAAAAATCAAGAGCGCTAACTACAGAAGACTAACTTTCACAACCATGACTGAGCAGAAATTTTCCTGGGACCAATAAGAAAGATCCTACCTTAGGCTTTAACCTAGGATCTGTATAAAAATCAAAATCTCTACTTCCAGAGGTCAGACTCTGACAGCTGAGACTGAGCAGAACTTCTGGGACAATAAGGAAAGATTCTAAGATTCTATCTTAGACTTCAGCCTAGGTTCTGAGCAAAAACCAAGACCACTTATTACAGAAGACTAAGTACAATAACAACAACGATGGAACAGAACTTCTAGAAGGGTAAAGAAAGACTCTATCCTAGATTTCACCTTATGACCTATGCAAATACCAAGATCTCTAATTACAGAGGCCTGATTTAATCATCCACAACTGAGCAGAAAGTTTCCTGACACCATAAAAAGACCTTGGGGTGTGATAATGAGCATGTAATGAGCCAGTAGTTGTTCCCATGGCAATATGCTTCAAGGGAGGAGAAATCCTGAATCTCTTAGGCCAGTGGTGGGGAACATTTTTTTCAACTGAGCCAAATCTCGCCAAAACCACAAT